>NW_027445170.1:0-93307 GCF_048569485.1 Anomaloglossus baeobatrachus | reverse complement strand
CTATTACTTATGGCAACTATGTTCTGGGGCTTTTTTTGTGTCATTTTAAATGTTTTTAACCTTGTTTCTGGTGTTTGGCATTTAATAAAGTTTCATTTTTAAGGTTTATTCATTGATATATCTAATTCCTGGTGTGCACATGTTTACATGCGGAGCTTTTTCCTTCTTTATATGTATGCTCTTCTCTGCATGATGTGGCATGTGCCCCAAATTTGAGGCTGAAATCTTCCAGGAGTTCTGCAGTCTGTATGGGTGCAAGAAGATACGCACCACACCCTATCATGTGCAGACGAATGGAATGTGTGAGAAGATGAAACATCTGGTGATCAATCTGCTGAAAACCCTTCCCCTGGCGGAACGGAGCCAGTGCCCTGAAAAGCTACCAGACTTGGTAGACATTTATAACAACATTCCGGTGGGATCCACCAAGTGTACCCCAGCTTACCTGATGAGAGCTCGGCCTGCACGACTTCCGGTAGATCTGCAGATGGAAGTTGAATTGCCTGAGACTTACGCTCCCGGAGAGGATTGGGACTCACGTCGCCAGAGAAAGTATAAGCAGATCCAGACGTACGGTGAAGAGCGTTTGAATCTATCCCTGTAACGGCAAGAAAGAAACTTTAACAAACAAGCAAAAGCAACCCCCTTCGCCCCTGGCAAGATTGTGTTAAAAAGAAAGAGAAAGCTGCACAAGTTAAATGATCAGTGGGAAAAAGAGCAATATGTATTGATAACCAAAAGACCTGCCTAATCAGCAAGGATCAAGGAAGGACCAAGGCTATAGTATCCCGAGTTCATCTGAAGAAGTGACCAGAACCCTTAAGAGTGGCAGATGAACGTCAGGCCCAGGTTTCAGTGGTGGAAGGAAGAAAAAGAGTGACCCGTACCATTCTAGGTGATTTTCCGGCAGATTGGCCTATGCAGAATGGAGCAGTAATAGTCCCTGTGTTAACAATCCCACAACCAGTGGAAGAACCAGAACAGGAAAGGCTTACTGACACTGCACCCACTCCAGCACCTAGAGTAGCGCCTATAGCTTTGCCACGCACACGTAGGGTCTTACACGAAACACCTAACACTGAGGGCGAGGAACCTGTAGAGCGTGCTGCTATGCCACCAGAAGGGGATGAGGGTCCAGAGTTAAGGAGCTCGACCCATGCTAACTTTGGTCAGCCTCCACAGAGGTACAGAGAAGAATGGTGAAAAATGTTAAAAATGCCATTAGTTTAACGATCCCATAGAATTGTTAGTATCGGTGCTTTTGTTTGTTGTTTTCCACAGTTTGTTATTTTCTATATAGAAAATGTTAGTAAATAAATGCATAATCAATAAGGGTTTAAATGAACGAAGAAGTTACCTAATTTGCAACCAGATTCTTTACAGTGTGTACACCCGGTACATGGACTTTGTTGTTTGATTATATATATAGTAAAAGTGGACCACGGTCACAGGACTGGCGTGACCAACACGAACTAGTGCATTGTATATACTTGCACCTCCTGTGCCCACCAGAGTCGTCTAAAATAATGCCCGGGACCTTAACCTGCTCACAGACCCACCATAGGTTTGCAGACGGTCAGGTTGTTTCGGTGGCGGGTTGATGGGATCCGGGACTGGACTGTCGTGGGTAGAGGCTGCAACAGAGCAGGTTGAGTCTCCGCTACCACTGAAACCGGTAGCGTCCCACCGTTGAGGAGATGAACTCTTTACAAATGTTAGTAACGTTTAAGTAACAAGCCTCCTGAATGCGGGACGTATGTGTTAATAAAATGTTAATCCTTTTCTACCTTTTTCTACAGTTAAAAAAAAAATACACCTCTGGTGTCCTGTAGCTCGGGGACGAGCTACGTTTAACCAAAGGGGAATGTGACGCCCTGGCATATCAGGTTGTCACAGGGTATTGTGCAATCTGCCCTTCTACACAGTATCCACCGCCTCCTTGGTTACGGGTCTTTGACCTTTGGTGTTGCCAAGAACAAGCTAATCAAAATCCTAGGAACATTCTGCACCACACCCACCAGTGGCTGACCTGAAGGGAATGGGAATAGGTTCGCCCACTTTGGGGTGTTGGTAAGGGGAGGTCAGGAGTATTAGAAAAGGAGAGTGTAGTGTTAGAGGTGAAAGTGAGAGGAGGTCGGGAGCAGGGCTCCTTGAGACTACTAGGTGGCAGACGTTGGTCTGGGCCTGGTAGGAGCTGGAACCCGGTCGCAGGGGGATCGTGACAAGGGGCACGGACTGTCGAGGAAGACAGCCGGTGGATTTATGCCATCAACGGGCAGGGGCCAGGGCATGACGGGGTACGTGGACCCTAGGTCAGGAAGCGTCTTGACAGTTTACCCGACGAGGACGGAGCCTTCAAGGGGCATTCCCCCTATCCATGGAGGGGTTAAACATCTGGCTTCCCACACCATCACCACCGGGTATTCCCCATTGCAGCGGTGGCACTCCATCTTACCCATAACATTGGGTCACCTAGCCTCCATCCCCAGCTTGTCATTGACCTCCTTACAGCCTTCTGTCCTTGTTAAGGGTAACATTAATCTCTCCATGCACTAATCAGGGAGTTCTCACCTTGGGCATAGTATTTCCAGACCCTGGACTAACTTTGGCCTCTCTACCACACCACACAATAGTTTCTTCATACTACTTTGTAGTCTATTGGGTTCCCCTTTTGATGGTGATTTATTTCATAACTATTGTGATGTTTCATTATTATATGATGGTTATTTGAGGCCATTATCATCTCCCTTGTGAGACATATATGTGTATGTGTTTTCTGCTGCTGTGTTTTGCTATTTATCGCTGTAGGGGTCTATAGTGTATAATTGTACTCTCCATTGTGGCCATTACTTATGGCAACTATGTTCTGGGGCTTTTTTGTGTCATTTTAAATGTTTTTAACCTTGTTTGTGGTGTTTGGCATTTAATAAAGTTTCATTTTTAAGGTTTATTGATATATCTAATTCCTAGTGTGCACATGTTTACATGCGGAGCTTTTTCCTTCTTTATATATATTCTCTTGTCTGCATGATGTGGCATGTGCCCCAAATTTGAGGCTGAAATCTTCCAGGAGTTCTGCAGTCTGTATGGGTGCAAGAAGATACGCACCACACCCTATCATGTGCAGACGAATGGAATGTGTGAGAAGATGAAACATCTGGTGATCTAATTCTTGGTGTGCACATGTTTACATGCGGAGCTTTTTCCTTCTTCTTTATATGTATTCTCTTGTCTGCATGATGTGGCACCCGCGATTGTTATTGGCAGTGTTTTGGTGCACCCCATTTCAAATTCATTCAGCATGAAATATTTTCACTGAGAGCCGATAGAGCGCTGGCACAGAAACGCTGCATTTCTGCTGATCAGAGCGATGCTGCTCTCATCAGCAGAAACGCACAGGTGATCAGACTGTGCAGTCAAAGTCCCCTAGAGGGACTAGTAAAAATAAATAAAAAGAATGCAAAAAAAAAAATAAAAAATGAAAAAATAAGAAAAAAAAATCTAAAACTTTCAAATCACCCTATTGAACACAACACTAAAAAAATGATACATAATTGGTATCAGAAATGTCTCAAGAAATAAAATCAATTAATCTAATCGGTATACGGCGTGGCAAGATATGAATTCCAAACACCAAAATTACGTTTTTTGGTCGGCGCAACATTTTTTTTTTAAAATGCAATAACAGGCGATCAAAACATCACATCTACACAAAAATAGTATTATAAACATCAGCTCAAGACGCAAAAAATAACCTGTCACTGAGCCTCAGGTCCCGAAAAATGAGAACGCTACAGGTCTCACAAAATGGCAACAAATACACAATTATGTTTTGGGAGAAACGTCTGATTTTTTTTAACCCCTTAGCTAAAAGTAAAAGTATACATGTTTAGTAGCTACAAACTCGTACCAACCAGAGGTATCATACAGAGACTTTAATTTTACCATATACTGAGCAGGGTGGATAAAAGACCCCCAAAACAATCGTACAATTGCACTTTTTTGTGCAAGTTCACAGCATTTGGAATTTTTTTCTAGTATACGGTTTGGTAAAACTAATGGTTTCATTAAAAAGTATAACTCGTCCCACAGAAAACAAGCCCTCATATAGCAATATTTTTTATGTAAAAATAAAAAAAAAGTATGGCTCTTGGAAAGGGAGGAAAAAACGAAAAAAAAAAAAAACAGAAAAATTGTTGAAGGGTGAAGGGGTTAAAAGCAAAAAAATGTTTTAAGTTTCAAAATAGCAAAATTTTCAAATTGTTTGTAAAATTTTCAATATTTTCATAAATAAACGCAAATCCTATCAGCCAACATTTATCAGTAACAAGAAACATATCACAAAAAAGAAAAAAAACAAAACACAATCTCGGAATCACTGGAATATTTTGAAGCATTCCTGAGTTATTACTTCATAAAGAGACGCTGGTCAGAATTGAAAAAAATTGACCTGGTCAGAAAGGTGAAAATCGGCTTGAGACTGAAAAGGTTGATGGAGGTTCACAGCTCCTGCACTGACAGTGTGGAATATAGTTACACTTAATCTTCACCCTGAATTATTTATCATGCATTTTGAGTAGGGCTGTGTGGACCCTGACTATAAAAGTCCAGATCCATGCGGTTTCAAAGTTGCCCGGGTGCCGGACCCGGGTCAGTGATTGCGGGTGTTTGATCCGGCACTGGAGAAATTTAAAAAAAAAAATAAAGGAAAAATAAAGAATAAAAGAATGAAGTGAGCGCTTCATACTTACCAAGGCTCTGGCCGGCTGTACGCTGCACCCGCGCTGCTGTATGCTTCTTCTCTGGCTTCCCTGGGTCGCTCATTATTGCTCATTTCATATTCACAGCTTTCCCCACCCACCGGCCGGCTGTGCCTCTGTGATTGGTTGCAGTCAGAAGTGCCCCCAGCCTGTGTGACGGGGTCTGCCCTGCAATCAGTGATCGCTCATTGCGGCTCATTCATTTTCTGGAGCTCAGAGCCAGCAGTCAGGTTCTATGGCAAATTGTTGTGAGATTGAAATATAGCAGAGCTGAAATCACCGTGGAACCTCGTGTGGATTGCTTCGGACTTGCAGGGATGTTTATGGGGGTTCATAAAGTGGTGAAAGAGGGAGGCTTTTATATTTTATTAAAAATAAAGATTTTCTGTGAGTGTGTTTATTTACTTTCACTTACAGATTAATGATGCGGGTGTCATAGACGCTGCCATCATTAATCTTTGGTTTAGTAGAAACTGTGCACTATTAACCCCTTATTACCCCGATTGTCACCGCACCAGGGCATTCGGGAAGAGTGCGATAAAGCACCAGGCTTGTCGCATCTAATGAATGCAACAATTCCAGGCGCCTGGAGGCTGATATTTTTTAGGCTGTACCTCCCCAGCCGTGGGGCTTTATCTTCGCTGGGTGTCAAAATTGTTTTTTTTTATTATGTATTTAAATAATAATTTTAAAAAAAAAACACGCATCACCCGGCACAGCCGCACACACTTTCCTGACAGGAGCGGGTCGGCGTATGTATTTCCATGCAGCTGCACACTCGTGTCCGGAGTGCGTCAAGCAGTACCGGTTGATATAATGTGAGACTCGCGCAGGTGTGTGACTCCATCCTTATTTTGATACATGTTACCAATTTTTAGATCCTTATTTTGATACACAGCCATGACAAAGCCTGACACCTGCAGCCATAGACTTTATCTGTGCTGATAAAAGAAAACGGGGAGACCCTACGCCGATTGTATTATTTATTCATTTATTTTTATACCACGATACAGACCCGCAGACAGTTGCACTGCTCTCTCCGCCCACCGGCCATCCTGGCGATTATGATTGGTTGCAGTCACCCGACATGCTACCATTCAGGGTGGGGTGCGCATCTAACTGCAACCAATTACACAAGCCGGTGGGCAGAGAAAGCAGTGAATATTCAATGAGTGTTAATTGTCGGCAACGGAAAGGAATGTGAGACCTGGAAACAGCTTGCCGCCATGACAGATCTTTGGTGAGTACACCACGTGCGCTTCTCCCATCTATGCCTTCTACCAACATTCTTAATCTCAGACTTGTGGTTCCTATAGACTTATGTGGGTACCAGATTCCGGAGCGGATCCGGAGTATTTTAAAAATTTAGCAGGTACAGCCGGTCCCAGATATCTGAGTCCACCCAGCTCTAATTTTGAGGTCTAGGACTCACCCATCTATAATTTTGTGCTACCCTGTCCCAAGCTGTCCTGTTGTTCCTCCCATAACATTGTAATGACTACTAAGCATATGAAAATTATACTCTACTTATCCCCTTCACACCGGGGTACTAAAACACCTTCATGACCGGGCCATTTTTTATGATTCTGACCAGTGTCACTTCCACACGTTATAACTCTGGAACGCTTCAATAGATCCCGGTGATTCTGACATTGTTTTTTTGTGGCATATTGTACTTCATGATAGCTAAGTTTAGGCGGATATTTTTTGCATTTATAATAATAAAAAAAAAAATTGAAATTTTCGCAATTTTAAACAATGAAATTTTATAACCATAAATCCGAGAGCAACATCACACAAAAGAGTTACTAAATAACATTTCCCACATGTCTACTTTACACAGCGCAATTTTTGAAATATTTTTTTTCTTAGGAAGTTAGAAGGTTCAAAGTTCACCACCAGCAATTTCTCATTTTTTCAACAAAATTTATAAAACCATTTTTTTGCCTAGGTGACAGAAAATACCCAAAAGTGACAAAATTAAAAAATTGCACCCCTCAAACTGCTCAAAACCACATCCAAAAAGTTTCTTAACCATTTAGCTTCTTCACAGGAACCAAAGCAATGTGGAAGGAAAAAGTGAATTTTACTTAAAATGTTACTTTAGCCATAAAATTTAGCATTTTCACAAGGGTATCAGGAAAAATGCACAATAAAATGTATTGTGCAATTTGTTCCGAGTACGCCGATACCTCATATGTGGTGGAAATCAATTGTTTGGGCACACGGCAGAGCTCGGAAGGAAAGAAGCACCATTTGAATTTTTGAAAGCAAAATTAGCTGTAATTATTTGCTGATGCCATGTCACATTTGGAGACCCGCTGAGGTGCCTAAACAATGGAGCTCCCCCACAAGTGACCCCATTATGTAAACTAGACCCCTCAAGCAATTTATGTACATGATCCCCTTGAACTCCTGGGGGCTTCACAGAAGTTTAGAACGTTAAGTTTTTATTAATAATAATAATAATAATAATAAATGATTTTTACCACATAATTGTTTCTTCAACCAGGAATCTTTTTTTCACAAGGGTATCAGGAAAAAATGCATTATAAAATTTATTGTGCAATTCCTCCTACGCAGATACCTCATGTGGTGGAAATAAATGGTTTGGGCGCCCGGCAGGGCTCGGAAGGGAAGGAGCACCGTTTGACTGCAAAATTAGCTGGAATCATTAGCGAACGCCATGTCGCGTTTGGAGAGCTACTGATGTGCCTAAACAAGGGGTGGGGAACCTCCGGCCCACATGCGGCCCACGATGACCTTTTATGCGGCCCCCGCAAATCAAAACATGAGCTGCTTGTGCGAACTAATGGGCCCACCCGCTGTCCAGAATCAGCGTGCTCAGCGGTGTGTGCCCGCCCCGTCCTCCAAGCGGTGTGCCCACCCCACTGCTTTCCAGCGCGGTGTGCCCGCCCCTCTGCCCTCCAAGCAGTGTGCCTGCCCCTCTGCTTTCCAGCGCGGTGGGCCCGTCCCTCTGCCCTCCGGAGCGGTGTGCCCGCCCCTCTGCCTATCGCCGCTGAGTGTCCTGCGCCTGCTCTCCAAGGCTTTGTGTCCGGCGCCTGCCCTCTGTGCACACTGTGGCCTGTTCAGTGCTTTGTGGCCTTCCAGTCCTGTGTACCACCCCCCAGAGTTCACAGAATTAAGGAAATCCAGCATCCACGTCCAGATATATAAAACTAGATTTTATTCACATTTGTTAAAAGGATGATGCACATCACATCCAAAGAAGGGAATTTTGTTACTTACCGTAAATTCCTTTTCTTCTAGCTCCTATTGGGAGACCCAGACGATTGGGTGTATAGCACTGCCTCCGGAGGCCACACAAAGCATTACACTAAAAAGTGTAAGGCCCCTCCCCTTCTGGCTATACACCCCCAGTGGGATCACTGGCTCACCAGTTTTAGTGCAAAAGCAAGAAGGAGGAAAGCCAAGAACTGGTTTAAACAAATTCACTCCGAAGTAACGTCGGAGAACTGAAAACCGTTCAACATGAACAACATGTGTACCCGAAAAACAACCAAAAATCCCGAAGGACAACAGGGCGGGTGCTGGGTCTCCCAATAGGAGCTAGAAGAAAAGGAATTTACGGTAAGTAACAAAATTCCCTTCTTCTTCGGCGCTCCATTGGGAGACCCAGACGATTGGGACGTCCAAAAGCTGTCCCTGGGTGGGTAAAGAATACCTCATGTTAGAGCTGCGAAGACAGCCCTCCCCTACGGGGAGGCAACTGCCGCCTGCAGGACTCTTCTACCTAGGCTGGCGTCCGCCGAAGCATAGGTATGCACCTGATAATGTTTGGTGAAAGTGTGCAGACTCGACCAGGTAGCTGCCTGGCACACCTGTTGAGCCGTAGCCTGGTGACGCAATGCCCAGGACGCACCCACGGCTCTGGTAGAATGGGCCTTCAGCCCTGATGGAACCGGAAGCCCAGCAGAACGGTAGGCCTCAAGAATTGGTTCTTTGATCCATCGAGCCAGGGTGGCCTTAGAAGCCTGCGACCCCTTGCGCTTACCAGCGACAAGGACAAAGAGTGCATCCGAACGGCGCAGGGGCGCCGTGCGGGAAATGTAGATTCTGAGTGCTCGCACCAGATCTAACAAATGTAAATCTTTCTCATACCGATGAACTGCATGAGGACAAAAAGAAGGCAAAGAGATATCCTGATTAAGATGAAAAGAGGATACCACCTTCGGGAGAAACTCCTGAATGGGGCGCAGCACTACCTTGTCCTGGTGGAAGACCAGGAAGGGAGCCTTGGATGACAGCGCTGCTAGCTCAGACACTCTCCGAAGAGATGTGATCGCTACCAGAAAAGCCACTTTCTGTGATAGTCTAGAAAGTGAAACCTCCCTCAGAGGCTCGAAGGGCGGCTTCTGGAGGGCAACTAGCACCCTGTTCAGATCCCATGGATCTAACGGTCGCTTGTACGGGGGTACGATATGACAAACCCCCTGCAGGAACGTGCGCACCTTAGAGAGTCGTGCTAGACGCTTCTGAAAAAAGACGGATAGCGCCGAGACTTGCCCTTTAAGGGAGCCGAGCGACAAACCTTTTTCTAACCCAGATTGCAGGAAAGAAAGAAAGGTAGGCAAGGCAAATGGCCAGGGAGACACTCCCTGAGCAGAGCACCAGGATAAGAATATCCTCCACGTTCTGTGGTAGATCTTAGCGGACGTGGGCTTCCTAGCCTGTCTCATGGTGGCAACGACCCCTTGGGATAATCCTGAAGACGCTAGGATCCAGGACTCAATGGCCACACAGTCAGGTTCAGGGCCGCAGAATTCCGATGGAAAAACGGCCCTTGGGACAGTAAGTCTGGTCGGTCTGGTAGTGCCCACGGTTGGCCGACCGTGAGATGCCACAGATCCGGATACCACGCCCTCCTTGGCCAGTCTGGGGCGACGAGTATGACGCGGCTGCAGTCGGATCTGATCTTGCGTAGCACTCTGGGCGGCGACAGATTTCCTGAAACACGTCCGGGTGAAGGGACCATTCCCCTGCGTCCATGCCCTGACGACTGAGGAAGTCTGCTTCCCAGTTTTCTACGCCGGGGATGTGAACTGCGGATATGGTGGAGGCCGTGGCTTCCACCCACATCAGAATCCGCCGGACTTCCTGGAAGGCTTGCCGACTGCGTGTCCCCCCTTGGTGGTTGATGTATGCCACCGCTGTGGAGTTGTCCGACTGAATTCGGATCTGCCTTCCTTCCAGCCACTGCTGGAAGGCTAGTAGGGTAAGATACACTGCTCTGATCTCCAGAACATTGATCTGAAGGGTGGACTCCTGCTGAGTCCACGTACCCTGAGCCCTGTGGTGGAGAAAAACTGCTCCCCACCCTGACAGACTCGCGTCTGTCGTGACCACCGCCCAGGACGGTGGTAGGAAGGATCTTCCCTGTGATAATGAGGTGGGAAGAAGACACCACTACAGAGAGTCTTTGGCCGTCTGGGAAAGGGAGACTTTCCTGTCCAGGGATGTTGACTTCCCGTCCCATTGGCGGAGAATGTCCCATTGAAGTGGGCGCAGATGAAACTGCGCAAACGGAACCGCCTCCATTGCCGCCACCATCTTCCCGAGGAAGTGCATGAGGCGTCTTAAGGAGTGCGACTGACTTTGAAGGAGAGCCTGCACCCCAGTCTGTAGTGACCTCTGCTTGTCCAGCGGAAGCTTCACTATCGCTGAGAGAGTATGAAACTCCATGCCAAGATACGTTAGTGATTGGGTCGGTGACAGATTTGACTTTGAGAAGTTGATGATCCACCCGAACGTCTGGAGAGTCTCCAGTGCAACATTCAGGCTGAGTTGGCATGCCTCCTGAGAGGGTGCCTTGACAAGTAGATCGTCCAAGTAAGGGATCACAGAGTGTCCCTGAGAGTGCAAGACTGCTACCACTGCCGCCATGACCTTGGTGAACACCCGTGGGGCTGTCGCCAGACCAAATGGCAGAGCTACGAACTGAAGATGGTCGTCTCCTATCACGAAGCGTAGAAAGCGTTGGTGCTCTGTAGCAATCGGCACGTGGAGATAAGCATCTTTGATGTCTATTGATGCTAGGAAATCTCCTTGAGACATTGAGGCAATGACTGAGCGGAGGGATTCCATCCGGAACCGCCTGGCGTTCACATGCCTGTTGAGCAGTTTTAGGTCCAGAACAGGACGGAATGAGCCGTCCTTTTTTGGCACCACAAAGAGATTGGAGTAAAAACCTTGTCCTTGTTCCTGAAGAGGAACAGGGACCACCACGCCTTCTGCTCTTAGAGAATTCACCGCCTGCAGAAGGGCATCTGCTCGGTCGGGATGTGGGGAAGTTCTGAAGAACCGAGGCGGAGGACGAGAACTGAACTCTATCCTGTACCCGTGAGACAAAATGTCTGTTACCCACCGGTCTTTGACCTGTGGCAGCCAAATGTCGCAAAAGCGGGAGAGCCTGCCACCGACCGAGGATGCGGAGGGAGGCGGCCGAAAGTCATGAGGCAGCCGCCTTGGAAGCGGTACCTCCGGTTGCTTTCTTGGGGCGTGAGTGAGCCCGCCAGGAATCAGAGCTCCTTTGCTCTTTCTGAGTCCCTTTGGACGAGGAGAATTGGGGCTTGCCCGAGCCTCGAAAGGACCGAAACTTTGACTGCCACTTCCTCTGTTGAGGTTTGCTTGATCTGGGCTGGGGTAAGGAAGAGTCCTTACCTTTGGACTGTTTAATGATTTCCGCCAATTGCTCACCAAACAGTCTGTCTCCAGATAATGGCAAGCTGGTTAAACATTTTTTAGAAGCAGAATCTGCTTTCCATTCTTTTAACCACAAGGCTCTGCGCAAAACTACAGAGTTGGCGGATGCCATTGCGGTACGGCTCGTAGAGTCCAGTACCGCATTAATAGCGTAGGTCGCAAACGCAGTCATTTGCGTAGTTAAGGACGCCACTTGCGGCACTGCTGGACGTATGAAAGAGTCCACCTGTGCCAAACCAGCTGAAATAGCTTGGAGCGCCCACACGGCCGCGAATGCTGGAGCAAACGACGCGCCAATAGCTTCATAGACAGATTTCAACCAAAGGTCCATCTGTCTGTCATTGGCATCTTTAAGTGAAGCCCCATCCTCCACTGCAACTATGGATCTAGCTGCAAGCCTGGATATTGGAGGGTCCACTTTTGGACACTGGGTCCAGCGTTTGACCACGTCAGGGGGAAAGGGATAACGTGTATCCTTAAGACGTTTGGAAAAACGCTTGTCCGGATAAGCATGGTATTTCTGGATTGATGCTCTGAAGTCAGAGTGGTCCAGAAAAGTGCTCAATTTACGCTTGGGATACAGGAAATGGAATTTCTCCTGCTGGGCAGCTGCCTCCTCTGCTGAAGGGGCTGGGGGAGAAATATCCAACAGCCTATTGATGGCCGCTATAAGGTCATTTACCATGGCGTCACCATCTGGCGTATCCAAATTGAGTGCGGTGTCAGGACTAGACTCCTGATCACCCACCTCTGTCTCATCATATAGAGACCCTTCTCGCTGAGACCCTGACCCGCGTGATGACGTGGAGGGTCTCTCCCAGCGAGCTCGCTTAGGTGGCCTGGGACTGTCATCGGAGTCAGAGCCCTCAGCCTGTGATGCCTGGGACCCCCTTGAAGTACGGATTAGTTCCAACTGAGGGGGACCGGGGAACATAGGCACAGCAGTGTCCATGGTCTGAGCAACTGGCCTGGACTGCAAGGTCTCCAGGATTTTTGTCATAGTCACAGACATTTTATCAGCAAAGACTGCAAATTCTGTCCCCGTCACCGGGGCAGGGTTCACAGGCGTCTCTGCCTGGGCTACCACCACCATAGGCTCTGGCTGACGAAGTGCCACTGGGACTGAACATTGCACACAATGAGAGTCGTTGGAGCCTGCTGGTAGATTAGCCCCACATGCTGTACAAGCAGTGTATACAGCCCGTGCCTTGGCACCCTTGCGTTTTGTGGATGACATGTTGTTGTCTTCCCAGAGCAATATAGGGTATACAGCCAAGAAGCGACCGTACAGTGCAGTATATATATACGGGCGTGCTTGTGTGTGTGCGTATGGCAGTGCATTTTGTGTGTGTGCTGGCAGAGCATTGTGTGTGCGTGCATGTGGCAGAGGATTTTGTGCATGCCTAGCAGAGCATTGTGTGTTTGTGTGGCAGAGCATTTTGTGTGTATGCTGGCAAAGCATTGTGTATGCGTGCATGTGGCAGAGCATTGTGTGTGCGTGCATGTGACAGAGCATTTTGTGCGTGCAGTCATGGGTCAGAGCATTTTGTGTGTGCGTGTGGCAGAGCATATTGTGTGCGTGCGTGGCAGAGCATTGTGTCAGCGTGCATGGCAGAGCATTGTGTGTGTGTGCATGTGGCAGAGCATTTTGTGCATGCCTGGCAGAGCATTGTGTGTGCGTGCATGTGGCAGAGCATTTTGTGCGTGGATGGGGCAGAGCATTTTGTGCCTACGTGTGGCAGAGCATTTTGTGTGCACATGCGAGTGGCAGTGCATTGTGTGTGCGTGCGTGGCAGTGCATTGTGTCAGTGTGCATAGCAGAGCATTGTGTCAGCGTGCATGGCAGAGCATTGTGTGTGCGTGCATGTGGCAGAGCATTGTGTGTGCGTGCATGTGACAGAGCATTTTGTGTGCGTGCATGTGGCAGAGCATTTTGTGCGTGCATGGAGCAGAGCATTGTGTGTGTCCGTGCGTGGCAGAGCATTGTGTGTGCGTGCGTGTCAGAGCATTGTGTGTGCGTGCATGTGGCAGAGCATTTTGTGCATGCGTGGCAGAGCATTGTGTGTGCGTGCATGTGGCAGAGCATTTTGTGCGTGCCTGGCAGAGCATTGTGTGTGCGTGCATGTGGCAGAGCATTTTGTGCATGCGTGCATGAGGCAGAGCATTTTGTGCGTGCGTGCGTAGCAGTGCATGGTGTCAGCGTGCATGGCAGTGCATTGTGTCAGCGTGCCTGGCAGAGCATTGTGTGTGCGTGCCTGGCAGAGCATTGTGTGTGCGTGCATGTGGCAGAGCATTTTGTGCGTCCATGTGGCAGAGCATTTTGTGCGTGCGTGTAGCAGTGCATTGTGTGTGCGTGCATGGCAGAGCATTATGTGTGCGTGCATGACAGAGCATTGTGTGTGTGTGCCTGGGAGAGCATTGTGTGTGCGTGCATGTGGCAGAGCATTATGTGCGTGTGTGACGCCCTGGGCAAGCAAGGGGTCACAGGTCACAACACCACATGCACCCCACATTCCCTGCAGGTACACCTAGCTAACCCAAAATCCTTGTTGCCCTCCTTCAGGGGCTGATGTCCACACCAGGGGGTGGGCCAGGCGGTTGGCTTCGCCCACCGAGGAGTTCACAGCCCTGGAGGCAGGAAGAACCAGGCAGTTTAGCTCAGGCAGAGCTTGAGTGAGGAAGCAAGTGGAGAACAGTTGAGTTTAGGAAGTGAAAGTAGAAGGAGGTGAAGTGGTAGAGGAGCTTAGGAGAGAAGCTGAAGTAAAGTGAAAAGAAACAGTTTGTAAAGCCTGAAGTTGGTCCGGGTGTGTGCCCCGGACTGTGACAGCAAGGTCAGCAGACAGCGGTGATAGTCTGCAGGGGGACTGCTCGGAGGTTGCTGGAAGGACCGCGGACGGGTAGTGACCCAGCGGTACCGGAGCAGTATACAAAGAACAGTCAGCACCAGGGCAGGGGCCTTTCAGATCCCGGCAAGGCTAGGAGTCGCCATAATTTGCCAAATCCGTCAGTGAAGGGGACCTCTGTCTCCTAACAACCAAGTCCCGATTGAAGGCAACAGTCCGACCATTAAGGGGAGACACTGCCACCGCCAAGGCACCAGTTTCCCAGGGCCAGCGCCTGCGGGCAAGAGAGAGGCTCCTCCGGCCCAGATTGAAGCCGGGGAGCGGGTAACCGGTGGGGACCCATCGCTACCAAAGAGACTTTACATAGGTGCAGGGAAGAGACCGTCATCGCTAACTGCAGGGAGCCGCAGCACCGTAGCCGTCCGAGGGACCCGTCCAACCAGCCGTTTTGTTTACCGAGAACTGTGTCGTGTTTACTGGCTGAGTGAGTACCTCCATGCCGTGTGGCACAGCGCTGCCCCTGCGCCCCTGCACCTCCACAGACCCCAGACCCGCCTGTCCACCATTCCAATCCCATCACTGGGCCCCGGGAGCACCACAACCCCTACCCACAGAGGGGCACATCAACAACTGGCTGCTCCATATCATCACTCCCGGGCTCCCCATACAGAGCAGCGGTGGTGTTAACAAATCACCACAACCGTGGGTGGCGTCACGGACAATAAACTATCCCAAAACACCCAATCCCCTTTTCACTCACGGGCGAGGAGCGCCGCTAGAGTCCCCGGGATCCGGCCCATCGCTCGAGCCACCGAGCAGCAGAGGCCGCAGCAGCAGCGGCAGCCGGACCTGAGCAGTAGGGAGAGCGCGGCGTCCCCTCCTCCGCCCGCGACACGTGCATGTGGCAGAGCATTTTGTGTGTGCGTGCATAGCAGAGCATTATGTGTGCGTGCATGGCAGAGCATTATGTGTGCGTGCATGGCAGAGCATTGTGTGTGTGTGCCTGGCAGAGCATTGTGTGTGCGTGCATGTGGCAGAGCATTTTGTGCCTGCATGGGGCAGACCATTTTGTGCGTGCGTGTGGCAGAGCATTTTGTGCGTGCATGTGGCAGAGCATTTTGTGTGCGCATGTGTGTGGCAGTGCATTGTGTGTGCGTGCGTGGCAGTGCATTGTGTCAGCGTGCATGGCAGAGCATTGTGTCAGCGTGCATGGCAGAGCATTGTGTGTGTGTGCCTGGCAGAGCATTGTGTGTGTGTGCCTGGCAGAGCATTGTGTGTGCGTGCATGTGGCAGAGCATTTTGTGCCTGCATGGGGCAGACCATTTTGTGCGTGCGTGTGGCAGAGCATTTTGTGTGCGCATGCGTGTGGCAGTGCATTGTATGTTCGTGCGTGGCAGTGCATTGTGTCAGCGTGCATGGCAGAGCATTGTGTCAGCGTGCATGGCAGAGAATTTTGTGCGTGCCTGGCAGAGCATTGTGTGTGTGTGCATGTGGCAGAGCATTTTGTGCGTGCATGTGGCAGAGCATTTTGTGCGTGCATGGTGCAGAGCATTTTGTGTGTGCATGCATGGCAAAGTATTGTGTGTGCGTGCATGGCAGAGCATTGTGTGCGCGGGCGTGGCAGAGCATTGTGTGTGTGCATGTGGCAGAGCATTGTGTGTGTGTGCGTGGCAGAGCATTGCGGGCGTGTGGCAGAGCATTTCGGGTGGTCGTGAATGCAGAGCATTGCACAGTCATGCTGCTCGGTCACACACACAGTAAATACACAGTGTACACACGGTATATACAAACAGTGTTTAGTATATACACTCAATACACGGTATATATTATATACACACGCTGGCTCCGCCTCCCTCATGCTGCTCGGTCACACACACAGTATATACACACTGTACACACGGTATATAGTATATACACACAGTATATAGTATATAACACAGTACACGGTATATAGTATATACACAAGCTGGCTCCGCTGCCCTCATGCTGGGTGCTGTCACACACAGTATATACACAGTGTACACACACACTGTGTGCGTCCGTGTGGCAGAGCATTGCGGGTAGGCGTGCATGTGGCAGAGCATTGCTGGACTTGGGCGTGCAGAGCGTTATGTGGGGAGCACTATGCAGCTGTCCTTGGTGACACTTTAGACAGTTGTGGTCACCAACAAAATGGCTCTGCACGGTGTCCCTACACTACATTCTCTCTTATCTGTTGGAAACGTCCGGATTGGGAGGGGGAGGTGATATCACACACAAGAGAGCAGATTCTGCCCACTTTTGCTGCAGCTGTAATCCAGGCTTTTTCTACAGTGGGATTTCTGTAGGATTTCAGCAGCTGCTTCCCCTAGTGTTTAACAGTGGAAAATATCAAACTTTTTATTTTCTTTTTATACTTTGCTCAATTAAAAACAAATAATAATATTTAAACAAAACATTAAAACATTAATACTTTACATTTTTTCAGTTATTGAAATTTTTTTTTTGGACACAACACCTTCCATTTAAAGTTTGGAGTAACCGACACTGGTTGGTCACATAAAGCCTTTTTCAACCGTTGAAAGGCTTCCTCTGCTTCTGTGTTCCACTTTATTGAGACAGAGTTTGACCCCTTGGTAAGATCTGTGAGTGGGGCTGCGATGGTAGCAACATTTTTGATGAACCGCTGGTAATAACCAACAATCCCCAAAAAGGCTCTGACCTGTCTTTTGGTGACTGGTTGTGGCCAATTCTGAATGGCGTCCACTTTTTTTAGCCTGAGGTTTTATAACTCCCCTACCAATGATGTATCCCACATAGCGAGCTTCTTCCAACCCCAATGTACACTTCTTGGGATTGGCAGTCAACCTGGCAGCCCTTAGATGGTGCAAGACAGCTTGTACCTTCGGCAAATGAGTTTCCCAGTTATCACTAAAGATAATGATATCGTCCAAATATGCGGCTGCATACTGGACACGGGGCTTTAGGATGATATCCATTAGTCTTTGGAAGGTGGCTTGGGCTCCATGCAACCCAAATGGCATATCCCGATACTGGAACAGTCCCTGTGGCATAACAAAGGCAGTTTTCTCTTTGGCCGAGTCAGTGAGGGGAATCTGCCAATAACCTTTTGTTAAGTCAATAGTGGATATGTATCTGGCTGAACCTAGTCTCTCTATAAGTTCATCAACTCTTGGCATGGGGTAGGCATCGAATTTTGATACCTCATTTAACTTACGAAAATCATTACAAAACCGGCTAGTCCCATCGGGCTTGGGCACCAGCAGGATAGGACTAGCCCACTCACTCCGGGACTCCTCAATAACCCGAGCGCCAGCATTTTCTTTACTTCCTGGGCAATGGCTTGTCTTTGAGTCTCAGGAATTCGATATGGTTTTAACCGTACTCATGTCTGAGGGTCGGTGACAATGTCATGTTTAATTAGGTGAGTATGGCCGGGTAGTTCTGAAAAAATATCTGCATTTCTCTGTACGAACTCCTTGGTTTCTTGTATTTGGGTCTTGGATAGCGTGTCTGCAATACCCACCTCTGGCGGTACTATCTGGGGGTCACTTACCTCAGATATTGGTGCCACTCGAGGACCACTATCAATGGTAGTCCCCACTACCAGACTCTCCCTGTCCCGCCAGAACTTAAGCAACTTTATGTGGTAGATTTGTTGGGGTTTTCTCTTGTCTGGTTGGTGTACCTTATAATTCACTTCACCTATTCTTTTCAGCACCTCATATGACCCCTGCCATTTTTGCATAAAATTTATCTTCTACAGTAGGTACCAACACTAACACCCGATCCCCGGGTTTAAAAACTCGTGTTTTAGCTGCCCGGTTGTACACCCTGCTTTGGGTATGTTGTGCGCGCTCCAAACATTCTTTGACTATTGGCATAACTGCCGCAATTCTGTCCTGCATGAGTGTTATATGTTCAACTACACTGCAGTAAGGAGTCACCTCTTGCTCCCAAATCTCCTTGGCAATATCCAACAGGCCTCTGGGACACCGCCTATAGACCAATTCAAAAGGTGAAAGGCCCGTGGAGGATTGGGATACCTCTCGTATGGCGAAGAAGAGATATGGCAGGAGAGCATCTCAATCCCTCCCGTCTTTATCCACCACCCTTTTCAACATCCCCTTTAGGGTTTTAATAAAGCGCTCGACCAGACCGTCAGTCTGAGGGTGATACACTGAGGTACGCAGGTGGGATATTTTTAAAAATTTTCATAGTTCTTTGAGTATATGAGACAAAAAGGGGGTCCCCTGATCTGTAAGTATCTCTTTCAGAATGCCTGTGCGAGAAAACATGTTAAAAAGGTCCTTTGAAATTGCTTTTGCATTTCGTAACGGTACAGCCTCTGGATAACGGGTGGCGTAATCCAGTACCACGAAAATGTATGGATGACCCCTGGCAGATTTAACTAATGGACCGACTATATCCATTGCTATTCTCTCAAAGGGCACCTCTATTATTGGCAAGCGTACAAGGGGGCTTCTAAAATGTGTCATAGGCGCAGTCAACTGGCATATAGGACAGGACTGACAGTACTCAGTTACATCTCCCACCAGACCCGGCCAAAAGAAACGTTGCAGAATACGGTCTTTTGTCTTTTCTCCAGCCAGGTGGCCCCCCAAGGGATGTTTATGTGCCAGGTCTAAAACCACCTGATGAAAGGATTTGGTTACCACTAGCTGTTCCACCACCACTCCTCGCATCTTGTCAATGTGGTACAGCATGCCCTATTGCACTTCCATATGTGGAAACTCATTTTGAGCCCCTGGGTACACTGGGTTTCCCTCAGAGACCTTCACATTTTCCCATGCTCTTGTTAGAGTAGGATCTTGGTGTTGAGCGGTCCCCAAATTATCACAAGCCACCTCAAGACCTGGCATCTCTATAACATCCTCTAGCTTGTCCGCCTCGCCCGCAAACACAGCCACAGAGAGTCTACAGATTCTGGAGCTACCCCTGTAGTGTGCCCCCGATCATCTTGCTCCAGTGGCTCAGAGGCTAGCCCCAGGGTATCATTCACCAGTTTTTCTTCAACCGGGGTGTTCACACCATTTTTAACATTCCACAAGTCCCAGAATAAGGGATAGTCTCTCCCCAGGATTACACTATGCCACATTGTCTTTACGATCACCGCCTGATGTCTTTTGGCCCCCAAAGGTGTGGCAAGAGTTACACAGGCTGTGGGGTAGTTTTTAGTATCGCCATGTATGCAACTAATGCCCACAGTTGAATCTGTTATTGCTCCAGGGTCCACCAAGCTAGCATGTACCAAGGTTACTTGACTGCCAGAGTCTAAGATGGCATTGACACTAT
This sequence comes from Anomaloglossus baeobatrachus, assembly GCF_048569485.1. Classification (NCBI taxonomy): domain Eukaryota; kingdom Metazoa; phylum Chordata; class Amphibia; order Anura; family Aromobatidae; genus Anomaloglossus; species Anomaloglossus baeobatrachus. The sequence goes on along the minus strand of NW_027445170.1, from coordinate 73,665 downwards.
AGCCATTGACCTCAATGCAACACACATGTTGTTCATTTCCCGTGAGGATCTCCGCAGCACAGACTGACCGTACATATAATGACAGACACCTTGCAGTGTTACAGTCCATCGGCTCTGTAGTTAATGAGCAGTTAACAGCTACGTGGCCGAGCCCACGACATCACCAACACTGTATAAGCCCTTGCCTCTGAGTTGGGGACCTCAGTCTGGGCCTGCTGACTTGCTGAGAAACCACACCGCTATCATAGTCCTTTGGGGACCTGCTACCCCTAGTTGCAACATTTTATTCTTTTGAGAAAGGAGTAGTTTTAGCAGGACTTTCAGGCGATTTCCTAGAACCCCAGCAAGGTGAAAGCATCCCCTGGAGTAGGCTTTCAGAAGCGCTGTAATGCTCGACCATGTTCACCAACTGGTCAGCGCTGGTTGGGCCACTTTGTCTGACCCACCTCTGGATCTTAGCCGGTTAGGATCGCAGGTACTTGTCTAGGACAACACATTCCACCATCTGTGCTGGCGTCAGAGTTTCTGGTTGCAGCCATTTTTTCACCAGATGGATGATGTCATGCATTTGTGAACGAGCTGGCTGATGTGCCACAAAAGTCCATAGATGTACCCTCTGTGCCCGTACATGTGTGTTTACTCCCAGCCTTGCCAGGATTTCACCTTTTAGTTTAATATAGTCCATAGCATCAGCTCCACTTAGATCATAATAAGCCTTTTGCGGATCTCCGATCAGGAATGGAGCAACTACTTCAGCCCATTTGTCCACCGGTAAGCGTTCACGTTCTGCAATACATTCAATCATTGCCAGCTATGCTTCCACTACATCAGCAGCAGTCATTTTAAGTAAAGTCTTTTGTACGGCTTTCTGCGCACTGGCAGAGCTTTGTGCACGGTCCTCCGCGTCTCGCGGCTGCTAAACCAAAGACTCCTTTATTGCATTTAACTGCTCTTGGTGCATTTGGTGCTGCTGCTCCAGCGCCTTCTGGAGGTAAGTATTGGTCTGTTGTTGCTGGACATTGGCCTGTTGTTGGTTAATGTTGACCTGCATCAACTGTTTCAGCAGCTCCTCCATATTGCTGGTCTCTTGGCTCTTCAGCAGCACAGAAGCTTTCAACCAGGACATCAACAAGAGACAATGCCCATAGAGCAGTTTATCTGCAGTCACAGTCCAATAGCCACTAATGCCCGCATTCGAGACACCATTTGTGAGATTTGTATAGCTCAGCTGGGATCTTTGCTTTGGTCCAAGCGAGTGGCTATGGAGTCACAGATGACAGCGGCAGACTGGCAGGTTCTACACAGGTATGACCACTGCTGTGTTTATTGTGTACACTTAGGGCGCTTTCACACTTGCGTTCAGCGCAATCCACCGCTATGGAGAATAGTGTAGTCCGTTAACGCACTGCGCTATTCTCCATAGACTTATATTGACGACGCACTGTAACACAAGTGTCTGCGTTGCATCCGCTGGACGACGCTGAGTCATTATTTTGACGCAGCGTCGGGTGGAGGGAACGCTGCATGTAGCGTTTCACACACACACACACACAGTTTTTAAGGTTGAAGGGAGACTCTAAGTCCATCTAGTTCAACCCGTAGCCTAACATGTTGATCCAGAGGAAGGCAAAAAAACCCCAATGTGTCAAATAAGCTCCAATGGGGAAAAAAATTCCTTCCTGACTCCACATACGGCAATCAGACTAGTTCCCTGGATCAACACCCTGTCATAAAATCCAATATACATAACTGGTAATATTATATTTTTCAATTAATGCGATCAGGCTCTGCTTAAATTTTACTTGTGAATCCCTCAATACAACATCATACGGCAGAGAGCTCCATAGTCTCACTGCTCGTACAGTAAAGAGTCCTCATCTGTGATTATGATTAAACATTCTTTCCTCAAAACGTAGCGGATGCCCCCGTGTTCCAGTCGCAGGCCTAGGTGTAAAGAGATCTTTGGAAAGTTCTCTGTACTGTCCCCTCATATATTTATACATTGTGATTAGATCCCCCTAAGCCTTTGTTTTTCCTAACTAACTAACCCCAAGTTTAATAACCTGTCTTGGTATTGCAGCCCACCCATTCCTCTAATAATCTTGGTCGCTCTTCTATCTACCTGTAAGATTATGCTATTTATAACCTTCTATACTTTTGCTAACAAGAAATGCATCCATTCCTCTCTTAAATTCATTCAGTGAGTTGGCCATCACCACTTCCTCAGGAAGAGAGTTCCAGAGCCTCACTGCTCTTACCGTGAAGAACCCTCTTCTATGCTGATGTAGGAATTTTCTTTCCTCCAATCGAAAAGAATGCCCCCTTGTTCTTGTCATAGTCCTTGGTACAAACAGATCATGGGAGAGATCTCTATATGGCCCTCTGATATATTTGTACATATTTGTTAGGTCTCCCCTAAGTCTTCTCTTTTCTAGAGTAAATAGACCTAATTTTGATAACCTTTCCGTGTATTGTAATGCACCCATTCCATTTATTATTTTAGTAGCCCGCCTCTGAACCCTTTCAAGTTCAGTAATGTCTTTCTTCAGCACCGGCGCCCAAAATTGCACACAATACTCCAAGTGTGGTCTGACTAGTGATTTGTACAGAGGGAGAATGATGTTTTCATCTCGTGCCCCCAGACCTCTTCTAATGCATCCCATCACCCTATTTGCTTTGGTGGCTGCTGCCTGACACTGGGCACTCCAATTTAGATTCTTATTCACTAAGATGCCTAAGTCTTTTTCCATGTCTGATTTCCCCAGCAGTTTCCCATTTAGTAAGTAATCGTAGCATCTGTTTCTCCTTCCCATGTGCATAACCTTACACTTATCTGTGTTAAACCTCATTTGCCATTTTTCAGCCCAATTCTCCAATTTACTCAAGTCCATCTGTAGTTGCAAACTGTCCTCCTTTGTGTTAACTACCTTACATAGTTTTGTATCATCTGCAAATACTGATATTTTACTCTGTAAACCATCCACCAGATCATTAATAAATATATTAAATAGTAGGGGGCCCAATACAGACCCCTGTGGCACCCCACTAGTAACCCTGGCCCAATCTGAGTATGCACCATTAATAACCACTCTTTGTTTTCTACCACTAAGCCAGCTACCTACCCATCTACACACATTTTCCCCGAGCCCAAGCTTTCTCATTTTACTTAGCAGTCTTTTATGTGGGACAGTGTCAAATGCTTTACCGAAGTCGAGATAAATGACATCCAATGATTCTCCTCGGTCCATGTGAGAGCTTACATCCTCATAGAAGCTGATCAGGTTAGTTTGACAGGAGCGATCCTTCATAAATCCATGTTGATATGGAGTTAAACAGTTATTAACATTGAGACATTCCATAATAGTATCCCTTAAAAACCCTTCAAACATTTTACCCACAACAGATGTTAAGCTTACCGGCCTATAGTTTCCAGGTTCCCTTTTGCACCCTTTTTTGAATATTGGTACCACATTTGCTAGCCGCCAATCCAGTGGAACAGACCCAGTTTCTATAGAGTCTTTAAATAAAAGGAATAGAGGCCTGTCTATCACATTACTTAACTCCCTTAATACCCGAGGGTGAATGCCATCAGGGCCTGGTGATTTGTCAATTTTAATGTTACTAAGTCGGTTCTGCACTTCTTCCTGGGTTAGGCAGGTCATACTTAATGGGGCATTTACATGATCACTCTGCATTTCCCCTGGCATATGCTTTTCCTGTGTGAACACAGTTGAGAAAAAAGTATTTAAAACATTTGCTTTTCCCACATCGCTTTCTATGATTTTACCCTCATTATTCTTTAAAGGGCCAACACCATCAATTTTAATCTTTTTTCTGTTTATATAATTAAAGAATAGTTTGGGATTTGTTTTGCTTTCCTTAGCAATGAGTCTCTCAGTTTCTACTTTTGCTAAATATATTTGTTTTTTACACATTTTATTTTTTTCTCTATATATTTTTAATGCTTCCTCGCTGCCTTCTTGTTTTAGCTTTTTAAATGCCTTTTTCTTATTATTCATTGCCCCTTTTACATCCTTATTAAGCCACATTGGTTTTCTCCTGTTCCTAGCCCTTTTATTTCTGTATGGTATGGCTAGCTCGCAGTGGGTGTTTAATACCGATTTAAAAATTTCCCACTTATTTTCTGTGCTCCCATTTTTGAGGACATTGTCCCAATCAATTTGGCGAAGGTCTTCTCTAAGTTGATCAAACTTTGCTTTCCTGAAATTCAGCGTTTTTGTAACCCCCCTCCAAGGCACCTTACTAAAGGACAAGTGGAATTGTATTATATTGTGGTCACTATTCCCTAGGTGCCCATCCACTCGTATGTCTGTTATTCTATCTGGCCTGTTGCTTAAAATTAAGTCCAGAAGGGCTGCCCCTCTAGTTGGGCCCGGCACAAGTTGGGACAGATAATTATCCTTAGTTACTGACAGAAACCGGTTTCCTTTCTGAGATACACAGGTTTCAGTTTCCCAGTCTATATCGGGGTAATTGAAGTCCCCCATAATAATCACCTCATTGTGATTTGCTGCTTTGTCTATTTGTTTCAATAATACATTTTCAGTGGTTTCTGTTATATTTGGTGGCTTATAACAAACCCCTATGAGTATTTTATTAGTTTTCCCTCCTTGTATCTCCACCCATAGAGATTCCACCTCTTCATTTCCCTCTTGAATATCTTCTCTTAGTCTGGGCTTTAAACTGGACTTTATATATAGACAGACTCCACCCCCTTTCCTTTTTTTACGATCCCTCCTAAACAATTCATATCCTTGCAGGTTAGCCGCCCAGTCATAACTATCATCTAACCATGTCTCAGTTATTCCTACTATGTCGTATTTCTCCTCATACATTACCAGCTCCAGTTCCTCCATCTTATTGGTCAGGCTTCTTGCATTGGTCAGCATGCAGGAAAGAAGTTTTGCTCCCCTTTTCTCAGCTTCCTTCTTAGTACCCTGTCTTGGGTCCTCTTTACGGCATCTAGTATCCTTGATTAGTTAGTTTTTTGGGTCGTTAAAATATCGCACCCTGATGGATCCCATTAGAATCCACCAAGGTGTCTAATGATTGTCTACGGGGGCGGATTCCTCCGCAATGCACTAAGCGGCGGAATCCGCTGACGGATCCCGTCACATTCTACTGCGCATGCTCAGCATGTCCAGCAGAATGATCTAAATCGTTTAAAATCACTCCTGGTCTCTCTCCTCCCTTAATCCTACTCATCGATCACCGGTGCGGTGCTGCACAGCTGTCACACTGCTCTGGCAGCTTCTCCTGCTTTTGAAAATGCCGGCCGCTCATTATTCAATCTCGTATTCTCTGCTTCCCTTGCCCACTGGCGCCTATGATTGGTTGCAGTCAGACACGCCCCCATGCTGAGTGACAGCTGTCTCACTGCAACCAATCAACAGCCGCCAGTGGGCGAGTCTATATCGTGCAGTACAATAAATAAAATAATTGAAAAAAAACGGCGTGCGGTCCCCCCTAATTTTGATACCAGCCAAGATAAAGCCACACGTCTGAAGGCTGTTATTCTCAGGATGGGGAGCCCCCCGGCCTAAAAATATCAGACAGCAGCGACATGGAATTGCCGAATCCATTAGATGCGACAGTCCTGGGACTCTACCCGGCTCATCCCGAATTGCCCTGGTGCGATGGCAATCGGGGTAATAAGGAGTTAATGGCACTCCATGTACCCTTTTTGTGTGGAAAGTGTGGTGTAGATTCCCAAGGAGGAGGTGATTCCTGTACCCTTTTTGGGGGGTACAGTCATCTGTGACTACCTGGTTTTGCCAGGGCGTCACACTCCCCCCTTGGTAAAACAGCCCGTCCGCGGGCTGTCCGGCACCAGTATTAATTTTTTTCAACATCTAGAAAAAAAGGTAAAACATAAATAACATACTCCATAGCTGCCACTAAGTCCTAGGTTAATCATGGCAGGCATTTCTCCGAGATACCTATGATTAACCTGTAAGTGAAAGTAAATAAACACATACACCCGAAAAAATACTTTATTTGGAATAAAAGACAAAAAAAACACCCTCTTTCACCACTTTATTAAAATTCCCAAATACCTTTCCATGTCCGACGTAATCCATGAGGTCCCACGATGCATCCAGCTCTGCTACATGAAGCTGACAGGAGCGGCAGTAGAACACTGCCGCTCACTGTGAGCTCCACGCAGCAACTGAAGGGAGTCGTGCTGTCAGCGGGGACGTCACAGAGATAGTGCGGGCGTGTGCGGTGATGATGGGTGAGTTAGTGCCTGCGTGTGCAGTGATGATGGGTGCGGTAGTGTCGGGGTGTGAGCTGTGATGATGGGTGCGGTAGTGCCTGCGTGTGTGCGGTGATGATGGGTGCAGCAGTGTCGGGAGGGTGTGGTGATGATGAGTGCGGTAGTGTCAGGGTGTGAGCGGTGATGATTGGTGCGGTAGTGCCTGCGTGTGTGCGGTGATGATGGGTGCAGTAGTGTCGGGGTGTGAGCTGTGATGATGGGTGCAGTAGTGTCGGGGTGTGTGCGGTGATGATGGGCGCAGTAGTGTCGGGGTGTGTGCGGTGATGATGGGTGCAGTAGTGTCGGGGTGTGAGTGGTGATGATGGGTGCAGTAGTGTCAAGGTGTGAACGGTGATGATGGGTGCAGTAGTGTCGGGGTGTGTACGGTGATGATGGGGGCTGTAGTGCCTGCATGTGCTGTGATGATGGATGCTGTAGTGCCTGCGTGTTCTGTGATGATGGGGGCTGTAGTGCCTGCGTGTGCTGTGATGATGGGGGCTGTAGTGCCTGCGTGTGCTGTGATGATGGGGGCTGTAATGCCTGCGTGTGCTGTGATGATGGGGGCTGTAGTGCCTGCGTGTGCTGTGATGATGGGGTCTGTAGTGCCTTCGTGTGCTGTGATGATTGGGGCTGTAGTGCCTGCGTGTGCAGTGATGATAGGGGCTGTAGTGCCTGCGTGTGCAGTGATGATGGAGGCTGTAGTGCCTGCGTGTGGTCTCTCTCGGCTAAAAAAAACAACTTAACGCAACGCGTTATTTCACAGGAATACGTTGCCTTTATTATCACACTATTTGCAAGGCATCCATCTAATGCGTCACACAACGCACTGTGACGGATGCCAAATGACGCAAGTGTGAAAGCGCCCTTATCTCTCAGTGTTACACATTCAAAAACAGGAAAATAAATGTGTCGCGGACGGGTGTCGCCTCCGCTGCGGCGACCGGGGCTGCTCGAGGGGCGCTTGGATCCGGGATCGTGTCCTGGGCTCGAGTGGTGGCCAGACCCGGGGCTCGTGCAACCGCCCGTCCACGCACACAGTGAAAAGGGGAGGTATTTACAGGTGAGATTGTCTGTGATGCCACCTGTGGATTGTGGTGATGGGATGGTGGCACAGCCGCTGCCTGGTATGGGGGTGTCCGGGGGTGATGGAGCGGGGCAGCAAGGTGGAATTCCCTCCACAGGTAGGGGAGGTGTAGTCCCATGGCCCGGTTGTGGCGTAAGGAGCAGGGCTGGGACGTTGTCGGCAGTTTGGACCGGGTGACACCGGTGTACTCACGATTACGAATAATCCACACAGAGTCTGTACTGTAAACCAAGGCCGGATGCCGGTTGCCTCTGGAGGGGTGTACTGGTCCCGCACATGGGTTAGCAATGTAGGGGCCCTTCCTCCTGCACTTGTGTCTTGTCGTGTGTGGATTAACCCGCCTGGAACGGGAGAAATCCACTCCCCTGCAGCTTTGGATGCAGAGGGAGCCATTGCCCGCACACGCTGACCCGTGGGACTTCAATGGGTTCTTGGCGGACACCCTGTCCCCCGTGTTGGGCTTCCGGTCTGCTCTATATGGGCTGCTTTCTTCGGGAACAAGGCCTGATACCTTGTCCCACTAGTCAATTAACAAGGGGCTTGAAGCTTGCCTCGTCTTAGGGTCCAGGTACCCCGCCCGTGCATGGCCTCCAGACCGGATTCCCGTTGTTGGTACTGGCGGGCTACAACCCTGCCCCAGTCCACTTCAGGTCTCCCGCGACCGAATCTCCATCGCCTGTGGCCCTACAATGCTGTCTGCGACCTAGTCGGTCCTCCCATGGTCCAAGGGCTCCAACCCTGACCACACTGCACTTCAGCTCCTGTCACCGACTCCCAACTTCACTCCACTCTACTTCAACTCCACTCCTACTGAACTAACTGGTTCCCGCCCCGTGTCACCTCAAGACCCCTAGGTGGGTGTTCCCATCCGCCTGGTCCCGCCCACTGGTGTGTCCTGGTTGTCATGGGGAGGCAACTAGCATTTGTGGCTGGTGTTCCCATGTGTGGAAAGTGTGGTGTAGATTCCCAAGGAGGAGGTGATTCCTGTACCCTTTTTGGGGGGTACAGTCATCTGTGACTACCTGGTTTTGCCAGGGCGTCACACTCCCCCTTGGTAAAACAGCCCGTCCGCGGGCTGTCCGGCACCAGTAGTAATTTTTTTCAACATCTAGAAAAAAAGGTAAAACATAAATAACATTGGAACGGTAGAACCTTAGAACATTTCTTCCCTTCATGGAAGGCACATATCTTAAACGTTACTTTAACGATGTCCATCTACCCCTTTTTCCTTTGTTCCGCCACCCAAAACACCTGTACCCTCCCTTGGTGTCACCGCTTGTCCCATTCCGGGTTTTGGTGAGTGTCTGTGTCCGGGTCAAAGTTCCGCACCCTGTATCACCCCAAAGAGTCCCTTGGGCCGGAACCCTTTCGCCTGGAGGGTAGTCAGCGGTTTCCGTGGTGACTGGGCCTTGGCCGACTCCACCGCAGGCCTGTAACGGGGTTCCAGGGGTGCCTCGGGGATTGTAGTCATGGCCCCTTTTTCTCTCAGGCTTACCCCTGGCTCCGCCGTCACTATCGGGACAGGAGATGACTTGGTGGGGCAGAGTGTGGTGGTGCAAATGTCGTCCGACGTACAAACACTTTCCAGGCATGATTCGGTGCAAATAAAATACATTCTTTATTTTACAGTTCTTCACACAACCGGCAGGTACAGATGACTTCACATTTTCTTTAGCTGGGGAAAAGCCTGTCCTGACGTCTCCTCCAGTGGGGATGTGCCCGGCTAATCTGCTTCACCTGGCTCCCACTACGGCTACCCACAGACCGGACTCACACCGGTACTGCTTCGCACTTTGAGGTTCCGCCCGCTCCTTTCCTCTCCGGCTTTCCTATTCTTCCAGCTCCCACACTCTGCCCCTTCTCTGCTTCTTCTCTCCCGTCCCGGACACAACTGCCTTCTTGCTCCCACTTTTTCTCAACATCTCTATCCTCCCTCCCCTTTATCTTGCCGGCTCCTCCTACCACTTGTTTCTGTGAGACAGCCGTCCCACCCGGCCACTAGGGGGAACCCACTACGACAATGTAATAACAATAAAAACATTTTTATTAATATCAACAACGTTTCGGGTAGACTGCTTCTTTGTAAGGGGTCTGCCCACCCCTTACAGGCCCTTCCTCCAACCGACCTCTCCAGCGGGTGCCGCCTCCTGGCGGTCAGTAACAAGAAGGTAGATGGGGGGGTTATTTACTTGACCCAAGAAAGTTTTTGGGGCGATGTCGCCACTCCTGACACCATGGTCCATTTTTAACTGTTAACTGGCTGAAATAAAACTTTGTTTTCAAACAACTGTAGGAGAAAGGCAGCCGGGAACCGCTACCTTACTTCTTTTCTTCATACAAGAAACGGTGGGAGGCGAGGCAGGGGTTTCGTTGACTACCACACACTTCTTCACATCAAGGGCAAACCACCCTCGCTCTCCGCAATGCCGGGTGTAGCTTACCATGTCCCCTGCCTCCAGATTACGGTCTGGGTGGCCGGTAGGCAGGTGAGGGACCACATCCCTCCGGGACACAAATATCTCTGCTTCCAGTCCAGGTTCATAAATGAGACCCAATCCCTTTTGGGGGTCAAAGTAGCGGAGCTGCCCACGGTATGTCGGGCCCCTGACCCAGAAGATGGCTTGACGCAGGTTGTCCTTTTCTTTATAGGTGCGGGCCAGCACCTCAGCCTTACAGTTCTCACGGGCGGCTATTTCCTGGCGTAGCTACCGTTGCTGCCGCTCCCAATACGGGGCACGGGTTCCGTGCTCTGCCTCCTGCTTGGGAGTCAGGCCCACTGGGATGCTCTCGGCGCCGGCGATGACCGGACTCTCTCTCTGCCGTGGGCCCCATCGCTCAGTGGCCTGCTCCTCCTCTCAGCAGGTGCATGCCCGCTGTTCCACAGCCGGGACGGAATATTTTGGAGCGGCCGGCACCGTGGGCCAGACAGACTTCTGGTCAGGCTCCGCCTCCGCTGCGGCCGGGCGGACTGCCAGAGCCGTCATCATCTCTGTTGCGGCCGGGCGGACTGCTGGAGCCGTCGTCATCTCTGTCGCAGCCGGGCGGACTTCCGGGGATGACGTTATCGGGGCTGCGGCCTGGCTCTGGGCCAGATGGGATGTCGTCAGGGTTGTGGCCTGGCTCGGGGCCGAGACGGGTGCTGGGTCGGTGGTGCAGGCAAGGTCCGAGGTCCCCATTGCTGGGGCCTCCTTCTGACACAAGACGGGTTCCGCTGCCGGTGCTGGGGGTAGCGGGCCGATCAGGGGCTGGCCACGGACACGGGCGGCGAGGGAGGCAACGTGGCGGACGGAGGCAGGCCAGACCCCTTAGCTGAGATGTCCAGTTCCTGAGGAACATGGGGGCGTGGGTCACTGCTTACTCGCTCCTCCGAGGCCATCTCCATCTCGCGCGCCCGGACAGCTGCAGCCATTAATTTCGGTGGTTCACCGCATCATGATGAAATGTGCCTGGGCCTGGATTCTTCGGCACATCCTCTCCGTCTGCGCTTCAATCCAGTTGGCGGTCCCGGGAACGGGCCTCTCCACATGCTGGTTGTTGGACCCCTGAGACATCCTGCCGCTTGCTTGTCCAGGAACGGGATTTGGCAAAGTCCTGGTGTCCCTGCCCTTTATCCTCTTGGTTTACATGCCGCTCCCCCTTGGTTTTCAACAGCAGTCTCGCGAGACCCACTGTCCTTTGCGACTTCCTGCTTTGGGAGTCACTTGGTTACGCCCGCGTTATTAGGGGGCGGGGCTTCGGCTTCGCACCTTTTTTGGGGAAGAAGATGACACTGTTGTTGTTTTGGCGCCAAAGATGGCAGCAAGATGGCAGCAGTTCAAGATTTTGGAACGTTTCATGGATTTTGAAGCAAGGCGCATGGCATCTACTGATGGGGTAAGAATCATATTTGTGACTCCAGGTTTTGTGTTGTCGCGGACGGGTGCCGCCTCCGCTGCGGCGACCGGGGCTGCTTGAGGGGCGCTCGGATCAGGGATCATATCCTGGGCTCAAGTGGTGGCCGGACCCGTGGCTCGTGCATCCGCCCATCCTCTCACACAGTGAAAAGGGGAGGTATTTACAGGGGAAATTGTCTGTGACACCACCCGTGGATTGCGGTGATGGGATGGTGGCAACCCCGCTGCCTGGTTTGGGGTGGCCCGGGGCTGATGGAGCGGGGCAGCAAGGTGGAATCCCCTCCATGGGTAGGGGAGGTGTAGTCCCGAGGCCCGGTTGTGGCGTAAGGAGCAGGGCTGGGACGTTGTCGGCAGGTTGGACCGGGTGACAGTGGTGTACTCACGATTATGAATAATCCACACAGAGTCTGTACTGTAAACCAAGGACGGATGCCGGTTGCCTCTGGAGGGGTGTGCTGGTCCCGCACACAGGTTAGCAATGTAGGGGCCCTTCCTCCTGCACTTGTGTGTTGTGGTGTGTGGATTAACCCGCCTGGAACAGGAGAAATCTGCTCCCCTGCAGCTTTGGACACAGAAGGAGCCGTTGCCCGCAGACACTGACCCGTGGGACTTCAATTGGTTCTTGGCGGACACCATGTCCCCCGAGTTGCGCTTCCGGTCTGCTCTATCTGGGCTGCTCTGTTCGGGAACAAGGCCTGGTACCTTGTCCCGCTGGTCAATTAACAAGGGGCTTGAAGTTTGCCTCGTCCTAGGGTCCAGGTACCCCGCCCGTGCACAGCCTCCGGACTAGATTCCCGTCGTCGGTACCGGCGGGCTACAACCCTGCCCCAATCCACTTCAGGTCTCCCGTGACCGGATCTCCGTCGCCTGTGGCCCTAAAATGCAGTCTGCCACCTAGTCGGTCCTCCCGTGGTCCAAGGGCTCCAACCCTGACCACACTGCACTTCAGCTCCTGTTACCGAATCCCAACTTCACTCCACTCTACTTCAACTCCACTCCTACTGAACTAACTGGTTCCCGCCCCGTGTCACCTCAAGACCCCTAGGTGGGCGTTCCCGTCTGCCTGGTCCCGCCCACTGGTGTGTCCTGGTTGTCATGGGGGGCGACTAGGATTTGTGGCTGGTGTTCCCATGTGTGGAAAGTGTGGTGTAGATTCCCAAGGAGGAGGCGATTCCTGTACCCTTTTTGGGGGGTACAGTCATCTGTGACTACCTGGTTTTGCCAGGGCATCACAAATGTCTAAGGCTGTCTGGCCACTAACTAACAACAGAATGCTAACTATAAAATAAACCTATGTAACAAACAAAACAGTATTCTCTTACTGTGTCGGTTCCTCAGCACAGCAAGCAGAGGTATTGAGTCTCAGCATCAGCAGCCATGAGCCTGTACTGCTCTCCTCAGCAGTCTCAGTCTACTGAATGCCTCCTGATTATTTCAGCTGATCCGCTGAGGAATCAAAACCTGGACTTAATGTGAAGGGAGCAACCAGTCCCACTGCCATTCCTACTGATTACTCCAGGAAAAATCGAGCCCAAAATTACACTGAAATAAACAGCCTTCAGTGACTAACTTATTGCTGAGCCAGATCTGACTTTCCCAGCTTTTGCCAGCCTATTTGCATGGGCTGACTGCTCCACAATCAGTACATGGAGGCATATGAAATGAACAGAGGGGAAACATACCTGTTCTCTAGTACTTCTCCCCTCGGCATCTCACACTATGCTAGTGTTTACAGGGACAGTTAGACAGGGATTAGCAGTATGCACCCAGAACTGCTTGTGGTTATGGTTGCATACTGCACCTGACATGTTCCCTTTAACAGGCTTAAGGAGAATAATCTATATGTGAACGTACCCAAGGGCTCCTTCGAGGTTGAGGAGATTTGTAATTTTATCATCCACTGGATTCCGCATGAACCCTGCTAAGCGCCAGGCTGTACAGGATTGGGTCCAACCCAAAAACCTGAAAGCCCTTCAAAGATTTTTGAGGTTTGCTAATTACTATAGGAGGTTTAATAAGGGTTTTTCTAAACTTGTCAAACCCCTTACTGACCTTACCCAAAAGGAAGCGGATGTTTGTAAATGCGGGCCTGTGGCTACTAGGGCATTTTCCTGCCTCAAGGAGGCATTTACCTGTGTTCTGGTTCTAGTTTAGCCTGACTTCGATAGACCATTTCTAGTGGAGATAGATGTTTCAGAAAATGCAGTACTATCCCAGGGGTCTGCGGCTCTCACTCACCTTCAGCCCTGCGCCTTCTTTTTGAGAAAATTTTCATCCATCGAGTTAAATTGTTATGTTGGTATCCGGGAATTGCTAGCCATTAAATGGGCTCTTGAAGAGTGGAGACAATTTTTGGAGGGGACTAGACACTCTTTTGTGATACTCACGGACCATAAAAATGTAATTTATTTAGAAAATGCCAAGAGGCCTAACCCAAGACAGGCTAGATGGGCCTTATTTTTTTTCCCAGTGATGGTAGTTGCTATCACTAATGTGGAATGGGAGATTTTGAAGTCACAGCATTTGGCCCCCTCTGATACCCCATGGGACAGATTGTTTGTGCCTGTTAGCTTCAGACTCCTTTTTATTCAGAACTGTCACAATTTCTTCATTGGCCGGTTACGTGGGGGTTAAGAGTACCATGCATTTGGTTAAACAGGTGTATTGGTGGCCCGCGCTAGGCCTGGATGTTGAGGTCTTTGTTCAAGCCTGTGAGGTGTGTGCCAGGAGTAAAGTTCCATAGTCTGCCCAATGGATTTCCTTACTGATCTTCCGGCCTCTAAAGGGAATGACTGTCATCTGAGTAATTGTTGACTGCTTCTCTCGCCAGTGCCATCTTATTCCAGTCAATTACCATCAGCTCAGGACATGGTGGATCAATAATGTGATCAGGTTGCACGGTGTTCCTGTTAATATTGTGATCAAGGTTCACAGTTTATCTCCACGTTTTTGAAGGCTTTCTGTAGTCGGATTAGAACAGAATTAATCGTTCTCCTGAGCATATCATCCCCATAGCCTTTCAGAGTGGACTAACCAGTCATTAGAGACATGAGTTACTTCTGTTCCAATAATCAGGGGGTTTATTTACCTTTAGCGGAGTTTGCACTCAATATTAGGCATCATGAGTCTTTGTGTACCTCTTTTGCAACTTTGGTTTTGATCCCAGGTCTCCAGTGTTTTTCCGGGGGTGGGAAGTGAGTTCTGGGGTGTCTGAGACCTCCAATAGGTTAAAAACTTGGAGGGGATTTGCAGACAGCTTGAGAAAGCGTCTACATCACAGAAGGATGCGGTGGATAGGCACCGGTCTCAGGAGGAGAAGCTGGTAGTTGGGAATCTGGTGTGGGTGTCCACAAAAAAACCTTAAGCACAAGGTACCCTGTCCCAAGCTTGGGCCTCAATTTATTGGGCCTTTTCCCATCCTGGAGGTGGTCAATCCAGTCACCTTTAGAGTAAAGCTCCCTGCCAGTATCTGAATCCCTAATATCTTTTATAGGTCCCTTCTTAAGAAGTCTAAAAGACAGATCACACCTCACCTTCCCCCATGCCCGGTCCTTGTGAATTGTCAGGAGGAGTTTGAAGTCGAGCAGAGTGTTGATTCCAGAAAGGTACAGAATTGGGTCCAAAACGTGATCTACTGAAAGGGATATGGTCCAGAGGAGAGGTCGTGGGTTCCGAGGTGAGATATCCACGCTAATAAACTTATTGCTGACTTCCATAAAAGGTTTCCTGGCAAACTGGGTGCTGAGAGTTAGAAGGTCTCTCCTCAAGAGGGGGGTACTGTCAGGTCTGGTGGTTCTGCACCTGAGTGGGTCCGTCGTGCTCCTACGTGTACTCTGGCTCCCCGGAGCTTGCACTAGTGCAGGTTCTGACCGAGCACGTCGTACCCTGGGAGCAATGTTGTCACTCAGGGGCCCTGGGATGCTGGGTCCCCTAGTGTGAGCTGTTGCCAGTGGATACGAAATGCTGTATCCTCTGACAGTCAGATGGTTGGTGATTCCCTCCATTCCACTCTCCTCCTCTCCTTCTAATGGGCGTTGCCTCAGAGAGTCACATGAGCTCTGGGAGGCAGATTTAAATCTGCAATCTGCCTCCCTTAGTTGCTGATTAATTCAGTGGTGTGGGTTTCTCCTTTACTTGTCTTTGGCAACTGGGGAAGTCCTGGGAGCCTGTTACAGGTGGTAATGGTGATCCAGTGGCCTGGAAGCAGTCGGGGGTCTCACACTGGCCAGATGATTAATGGGGCCTGCTCCCTATGCTCTGTTTGTGTAACTGGGGTCCCACTGTTTCAGTATACTGAGACCCGTTCTGCTGCTCTGAGGTAATTTATTACTTTCCCATATGGCGGGCTGCGTGGACGATTACAGGTGCCGTTCTGTCTATCCGGGCTCCAGGTCCTGACTTTACAGCTACACCTCCGGGTGTGGGGTGGACAGAGACCTGCAGTCCTCTCGTCCTCCGGATGCGACCACCGGTACTCGAGTACTCGAGTGGCCCTGAACTCCGATATTCAAGTTTTCTAGCGATCACGTCGGGGTGAGCTGGCTGCGCTCCACTCCCCAATGTTCTTCTCCTCTTTTGCCTCTCTGTGGCCTGTGTTTTCCTGGGCCGAGCAATCTGGCTCCGCTCCCAGCTCACACACCACACTACTCGAGTTCCTCTTTCATTGAACTCTCCTCACAGACTAACTAACTCCTCCCCCAGGTCAGAGCTTAAGGGATCCTCCCTGGAACTCCAGATTAAGAGCTCCCTCTGCTGCTCTGGGAGAGAAACTGTGTTGGATGATGGTACTTACTGTCTAATGGATTTCCTCAACTATCTCCAGGCTCAGCATTAAACCTTTTGAGGAGGGCAACACTGCTGTGGCAACCAGACTGCTGGGGCACCACACATGCATACTTGTCGTGTACGCGCCTCCCGACTAGCCCCACTAATTTGCTCCCGGTAGCTATTAACCCTCATGTACCATCAACTCATGCAGATCCCTCACCCCTCACTCCCTCTCAGCTCCTCACTCCCTCCCAGCTTCTGGCCGTGGCTGCCGCACACCGACACTGTTCCTCCGGCAGTGTGGAGCCGTGGCTGGTATTAGTTAACCCCTGCGTCCCCGAACCGCTAGTTAAACAGCCACCACCGTCACTAAGAATAACAGGGGGACACCATGACACTATGAACGAGGGGTCTGCAGGCATGGTGCCCCCTCAGTTTCTCCAGCAGGATGCACCCCTGGGTGCTGGGGCAGTAATAAGCCCTTCTGGCCCCTTTGCTCAGTTGCAGCTCCTCACCTGCCATCTTTGGTGCAGGGGGCTGCAAATGTGTACCCCATGGGCATCATCGCCGTCGTTCCTGACCTCCTCAGAGGGAGACGTTTGTTGATCCTCTCCAGGAGCCTGCTGTCGCTCCCCTTCCGGATGCTGGTGAGTACCAATACTTGGGGGCGTGAGGGGGGTAGTGCGGGCATGGCAGCGACTATTCAGACACTGTTAGCTAATTTACAGGCAGGGGATATACTAATTAACCCTTCTTTAGCTGGTTAACCTCCTACACAGTCTGACCCCCCGCCTCGTGCTGACATTCACAGAGATGCTTTCTAGTGCGGCATTGCCCCTTTGGGATCCCATTTGGATGCTGAGACTGTCCAAAAAATATGGGCGAATGATTATGTTGATGTATGGTCTTTAGTTTCGACCAATTAACGTACAGTTGACAAGGAACGGAGCTCATCTGATCGTCCTTTCGAGAGGAGGCCAAAAGTGGTTAAGCCCATTAACAACTGGCTTCAGGCATTTTTTGTTATGGGATGTGTCATGGGACAGAAGCACCCTGAGCGCTGTTCTGAGATGTTTATATATCTCGACACCATTTATAATTCCTACAAGTCACATGGGGGATCAGCTTGGTGGCGTTACGACGAGGATTTTCATCATCGTTTGGCCTTTCAACCCCAGTTGGGTTGGGAATTTAAAGCCACGGACACTTGGCACTTGCTGCGTTTAATGCTGGCCCAGAACACTTATGACCCCTTTCACCTTAGCACCTCTGCCGTCCCCTATCAGTGGCCGTTCGTAGACCCGGCACGTGTTGGTTATTTAACGAAGGCCACTGCCGCTTCTTTGGCCTATGTAAATTCAGGCATAAGTGCTCCGCTTGTGGCAGAGCACATGCAGCAACCCAGTGCCTTAGTTCGTCCACAGCATTGCCAGAGAAACCATCAAACACGCTGGATAAGGACGCCAGTGGGTGTTCTCGCGATGGGACCGTGGCTCGAACGGTACCCCAATAAAGAGGCTGTTGCTCAGCTGCGCTTTGGCTTTACTTTTGGTTACCCTTCTTGGGGATTGAAATTGATTCCAAAGCTATGGTTTTTTCACCTCCCACCTGAAAAAGCTTGCTTTCATTTCCCAGGGGTTTTTGGATCTGTCCATAGCGTCACATGGTAGCAATTGATTGTGCATGTAATTTTGTTTGCCCACTTTTGAATCGGTTCTTTTTGCGTTTTCCTTTGGCTTGGCCTTTTTTGTCGCTTTGCGAATCGGTGAGAAGTTGTTTTTGCAAAGCACGGTTCCGGTGGTCTTCGGGCGGTTTGCGTGTTTGGGTTTGTAAGTCCAGGAACGGATCAGTCTGGCAGGTATTGCTTTGGTTAACTATATGCGGTGCTCAGCTCCGGTGTTTCCTTCTACCTCTAGAGGATAGTCCCTAGCTGTGAAAAGTTCCAGTTCTTGTTCCTTTTTTCGTAAGTGTCTGGTTTTCGTGGCCTAACCCTTTCGAGTTTGGTACACATTCTTTTAGGATGGGTGCTGCTACCGAGGCTGCACGGGCTGGTTTGCCAACCCTGATTTTCAACACATCGATAGTTGGCGTTCCTCTTGTTTTGTGCATTATGGTAGACTTCATTTATTGCTTCACTAATTTTGTCCTTTCTTCATAGATGGTGCGGTATCGCCCAAGCTTTTCGTATTCGGTGATGAGCTCTGTTCCTGTCCCATGAGGTCCGACATGGTAAAACTCCATCAGGCACAGGCAGCTATTTTATTAGGCCTTCAAGAAGGCATTGAGCAGGCCTTCTTTTTTATGGGTGGGGGTCGGAGCGCAGTCTAGCAAGCAACTTTTGCTCCTCCGTGGCGGTCAGTGGTTGAAAATGGTGGATGTTAAGCGAAGGCTGATTGCACCGGGAGTCCGGGATGGCATTACGCCTCAATTGAAATGGTATATTCGGTTGCATAATTACAACGGTTAATTTTAAGCTGTGACTGACCCAACAAAAGATGAGTTTGTATAAATATTTGGTTATCTCTCCAATAAAGTTGATTTGGTTTACTACAATTGTGTGTTTTATTCGGGCATGGAAGATTGGTGCAGTGGTGGGGTCTCAGCAGTCTGCAGGGCATGTCAGTGGGGCTGCACTGAATGTACCCTGACTGCTGAGCCCGGTATGTAAGGGGTTAAAATCCGTCTCCCATGCCCGAACCCTGCCCCCTTTAAGGTGTCCAATCCCACTGTTTTCCTTAGTATTGGTTCCCCTATATAATTCCCCTTACTTCCTGGATTCGGCCTCTCCTCATCCTGAGACCTGGACGCTGCTGTGCTGCTGGCCACCCCGGACACAGTGTGCTGCTGTCCCACCCTTCCTCCCCTTTATTGTATGTTATTTTGTTTTAAGTCACAGCGGTCAGTGGTTGAAAATGGTGGATGTTAAGTGAAGTCTGATTGCACCAGGAGTGGCATTACGCCTCGTTTGAAATGGTATATTCGGTTGCATAAATATAATGGTTAATTTTAAGCTGTGACCGACCCCAACCCAACAAAAGATGAGAGTTTGTATAAATATTTGGTTATCTCTCCAATAAAGTTGATTTGGTTTACTTTTTGAACATGCAGATCAATACTACAAGTGATTTTTTTTTTTATCTATTTCTGTTTTTCGGAAATCTAACGCCACAAACACGCTCCTTCATGCCACCTTGTCACACCCCAAGTCAACTATTCCCATCAGGCAATTCCTGAGAAGCAAAAGGATTTGCTCAGATGAAAAAATGTTAAATGCACAATCACAGGAACTTAGCGACAAATATATCCAGATTTTCATTGTATTGTGCATTTTATGCTAACTCCATATAACTCATACCATTCACAAAAACAGGACTGGGAGTATGCCATGGTTTGCCTCCCTGTCCACATGGCTAGGGGGCCGAGCCTTCTCTCGGGCCTCACTTCCGGACCCTGGGTGCCTTAAAAGCTGACATTTCCAGTGAACCAGTGCCGGCTATAAGCTTAGCACTGCTTTGCCTGTGATTGCTGGTCCTGTGAGTGATATCCTGATCTATCTGTTCCTGTGCCCCCGTGCCCTTGTCTGTGTTCCATCCCCTGGTCGTCCCTCCTGTCCTCTGTCCCCTCTCCTATTTCCCCACTCAGTTGCTTCTTCCGGTACTGACCTTGGCCTGACTTTGACTCCGCTTCTGCTCGTTCCTCCCCGGTCCTGCTTTTTCCCGTACGGTGTTTGACCCAGCCTACCTGACTATTCCTCGCATGCCCTGCAGCTCTGTTTCTCAGCTGTGCTGTGAGGCAGTGTATGAGAACGCTGTGTGTTTACTTCCTGGTTCTCGTTGCTCTGTGTAGTGTCTTCTGCTGCAGAGCTCTGGCTCCCCCTGGTGGCAGCATGACAGTATAGCCGGCCTCAATAGACTTTATCTCCCATAGGAGAAAGAGAAAAAAAAGACATTTATTTCTTGGTAGTGGGATCCAACTTTGCAGGCTAAAAGACTGTAATGGATCCACTCAGTACTTTGTGCGAGCAAGTAGCCAACCTTACGCAGCTGGTGTAGGATTTGGCTGCAGAGCATCGCACCCTGGTAGCTTCACACAATATGCTGCAGAGTGAGGTCTCCGCTTCTGCGAGGACCACCTCAGTGGCAGCTGTGACGACATGGACTCTCATGGGTTACAGTTTCTTAAAATTCAGCCAGACAGCATGATAGATTGTTTATAGACGGGGGAGAATTCCCTCATTGTTTTTACAAGACTCTTGTTGACTCAATGTAATTGTGTTGGCCACTGAAAGCCAGACGTATTGTTCTCCAGACTTTTCCAGTAACCATTGTATTGTAGTTGTGTATTGCTAATGTGATTACCTTAGTAGCCATTGTTGAGTCTGTGACTTGCAGACTCCATGTAGATATCTTCAGTCTTTCTGTAGACATCATTTGGATGAAGATTGTCCATGCAGCTTGAGATTCATCCAATGGGAGAGACGCTCTTGTCCAACCAATCGATGAGGACGCAGTGTATCTAAGTGTAAGGCTGTGGCTATAAAAAGGGACTTCTTTAAGCCACCAGGTTGATGGATGCTGATGGATCCAGTCTAAGCTCTTCGGAGCTGACTAGAGGATCAGGAAATCTTATGGCTTCAATCTAGGGACTCCGGTTCCGGTTGGAGACCATATCCACAGCCTAGGGATTTCGACTCCGGCTGCCAGGATTGTATCATCATACCAGGACTACCTAAGGAGGACACTCAGGTTGGGACAGTTCAGTCACCTGTTACAGACTTTGCAGACCTCAGACAGCTTCCTAAATCTGGCATTATTCCTTTCTCGGTGGGTGCCCGCCAAAAGCGGGGTGCTGCTGGATTGGAGTTAGCGGCCCTGGAACCTCTGAGGCAAGGACATTCTAAATCCTTGGTGAGCCAGCGGAAGGGTGAGACTCTGTTGCCTGTTACTTTTGTGTTTTGCTGGTTATGTGTTATGTGCCGTTAATTGTTTGGGGATCCAATAAAGTCTAATTATTGTGGTTCCCTCACCCTGTGTTGTCTGAGTAGTGTTACGCCCACGGTTAAGGAGGCCGGCGTTCCGTTGGGATGAGCCCTGAGCCACGCTGTCTTTCTAAAGGCGGCGGGTTTTAGTGGACGAGAGCACCCACTGAGCCCCGTGTCTCCACAGCAGCTACCTCACAAACCGTAGGACAGCATAGTCCCACTGATGTCCAACTGACCTCCCCCGAACCCACGGTAATGCTTCCCGATAAATTCTTGGGGGAGAAAAACCTATTTCGGACATTTAGGGAGAGTTCCAGGCTCCTTTTCACTCTCCAGCCTCAGTCCTCGGGGAATGAGACCCAGCTGGTGGGGATCATCATGTCATTGCTTAGAGGGGTTCCCCAGACCTGGACATTTTCACTACCCCCTTCGTCCCCGGAACGGCATTCGGTTGACCTCTTCTTTGACTCCCTCGGGGTGATATATGATGAACCAGACCGTGTATGGGTGGCTGAGGACAGGATCATGTGTCTCACTCAGGGAAACCACACTGCTGAGCTATATTGTTCTGAGTTTCGGCAGTGGTCCACTGAGGTACGGTGGAATGATTCTGCACTTAGGTGCCAATTCCGGAGAGGTCTTTCAGACTCACTGAAAGATGCCTTGGCTCTGCACCATCCTCTCAGCACCTTGGATGATGCGATGACGGAGGCAGTTCGTATGGACCGCAGATTACGGGAAAGAAGGGGCACCATGCGTGAGATTCCGCCCCCTCTACCTAGGGCACTTTTTTGTTGCCGGCTACGGAACACATGGAAGTTGGAGCCATCAGTCTGGATGAGAAGGAGAGGAGAAGATGCCGGGATCTCAAGCTGTGCTTCTATTGTGGACACCATGGACACTGGAGGAAAGACTGCCCCGCTTGCCCCTTTGCTAAACAGTCGTCGGGAAATTTCTAAGTCTGGGTAATGGTCGAGGAAGTTGCCCAGACTATCAGGTACCTTTCCTCTCCTCCAATAAGATACTTCTGAATGTTGACCTCTGGGTCAAGGAGTCGGTCTGGTCTGCTACTGCCTTTGTTGACTGTGGGTCCGCTATGAACTTCATTGACTCTGAGTTGGTCCAAAGATTAGAGTTAGGGACAGTGAGGTTAGAAGGACCCATTCAACTCCTGGCAATTGATAAAACACTGCTGCCTCAAAACCTCATTCGGTTTGCTACAGAAAAATTTACTCTGGTGATCGGGTCTCAGCATTCTGAAACTATTTCTTGTTTTGTAATGGCCAATCTCCCTGCTGGATTAGTGTTGGGGTATCCATGGTTAATGTTACATAATCCCGTTATTGATTGGGAGTGTCGTACCATAGTCAAATGGAGTCCTGCTTGTCATAAAAGGTGTTTACAATCTGTACCTGTGTTCTCCGTAAGTCCTGAGGGTCTTCCGGAATACCTGAGGGACTACGGAGACGTATTCTCGGAAACAGAGGCCGAGGTTTTTCCGCCTCATCGCCCATATGACTGTGCCATCGATTTGCTTCCCATTACCAAATTGCCCAAGGCCCGTTTATATCACCTCTCGGGTCCAGAATGGGCTGCTATGAAATCGTACATATCTGATAATATACGTAAAGGGCATATCCATTCTTCTTCTTCCCCTGTGGCCACTGGGTTCTTTTTTGTAAAGATGAAGGACGGAGGATTAAGGCCATATCTCGATTTCCGAGAATTGAACAAAATTACTGTGAAAAACACGTATCCACCTCCACTCATCCCTGATGTCTACAACCAACTCTCTGAAACCCGGTGGTTTACCAAACTAGACCTCAGGGGGGCCTATAATCTTATCCGTATTAGAGAAGGGGATGAGTGGAAAACGGCCTTTCTGACGTCAGAGGGGTTATTTGAGAATTTGGTGATGCCTTTTGGTCTAACAAATGCTCCTGCGGTGTTTCAAAATTTCATCAATGATATCTTCTTTGATTTTCTTGGTCGTTTTGTGGTCATCTATCTCGATGACATTTTGATTTATTCTGCCGATAGGGATACGCATATTACGCATGTTCGCTCAGTATTACAGAGATTACGTGATAACCATCTGTTTGCCAAGCTTGAAAAATGTGTTTTCTCTGTTCAGGAAATAGCCTTTTTTGTTTTTACTCCTTTCTCGTGATGGGTTTAAAATGGACCCAGGAAAGGTGCAGGCTATCGTGGATTGGGTGCAACCCAGGGATATCAAGGCGCTACAACGCTTTTTGGGTTTCGCAAATTATTATCGAAGGTTCATTAAGGGGTTTTCTCAAATTGCCAAGCCATTGACTGACCTTACACGGAAAGGGGCAGATCTGCAGAACTGGTCACAAACGGCTGTCCAGGCCTTTCTTGAGTTGAAGGATCGGTTCATGTCCGCCCCGGTCCTGGTACAGCCTGACCTCGAGGCGCCGTTTATTGTGGAGGTGGACGTCTCAGAGGTGGGGGTGGGAGCTGTTCTCTCTCAGGGCCCTGCTACTCTGACTAATCTGCGACCATGTGCATTCTTCTCCAAGAAAGTCACTCCGGCTGAGAGGAATTATGATGTGGGTAACCGTGAATTATTGGCGGTAAAGTTGGCATTTGAAGAATGGAGGCATTTTTTGGAGGGTGCTGTTCACTGTATTACTGTCATCACTGATCATAAAAACCTTGCGTATATCGAGTCCGCCAAGAGATTGACGGCTCGACAAGCGAGGTGGGCTCTTTTTTTTTTTCTAGATTACAGTTTTGTATTACTTTTCAGCCGGGGTCTAAAAACGTGAGGGCAGATGCACTGTCCCGTAGTTTGGACCCTGTGTCACCTCCAGAGCATCCTTCCTCCATTCTTCCGCGAGGGGTGGTGGTCGCTGCCTTGTCATCCAAGTTAGAGGCTGAGGTCAGGGAGGCTCAGTCCTCAGCTCCATCTTCCGCTCCAGACACTAAACTGTTTGTCCCTTTGCACCTCCGGATACGAGTACTTCAAGATTTCCATGAGTCCGTACTTAGCGGCCATCCTGGAATTACAGCCACTCGCAGGGCTGTTGCTTGACTGTTTTGGTGGCCATCGCTTCACTCAGATGTTGCTGGGTTTGTGTCTGCCTGTGCTACATGTGCCCGTGCTAAGGTATGTCGTAACCGGCTGGCCGGGGAACTGGTTCCATTACCTGTTCCTGAAAGACCATGGACCCACTTGTCCATTGATTTCATTACGGACCTCCCTGTCTCAAATGGTATGACTGTGATGTGGGTGGTGGTGGATCGTTTTAGTAAACAGGCACATTTTGTTCCCCTCTCCGGTCTACCTAATGCTGCGGCCCTTGCCAACCACTTTATTGTGACCAGGTGGTTCGGTTACATGGGTTGCCCCTGAATGTTGTGTCTGACAGGGGGGTACAATTCATTTCTCGGTTTTGGAGGGCCTTGTGCAGGCGGTTGGGAATTGAGTTGTCCTTCTCGTCCGCCTATCATCCCGAGTCCAATGGGCAGACGGAGAGGACGAATCAGACCCTTGAGCAAATCCTGCAGTGCTTTGTTTCTGCTCAGCAGGAGGATTGGTGTACGTTTTTGCCCCTTGCGGAGTTTGCATTCAATAGCAGAGTCCATCAGTCTACGGGGACTTCTCCCTTCTTCTGTAATTACGGGTTTCACCCTCACTTCGGGACCTTCTCTAGAATGGATTCGGGGTGTCCAGGGGCCGAGTCCGTCGTTCAGCATCTGGGGGAGGTGTGGAAGGAGGTACGACGGTGTATCGAGACGCTCAACAGTCCCAGAAACGCCAAGCGGACAAATGCCGTTCTCTGGGACCCCCCTTTCAAGTGGGGGACAAAGTGTGGCTGTCCACTCGGAATATTAGGCTTAGGGTTCCGTCTGCTAAGTTGGGTCCTAAGTTTATAGGACCCTATGAGATCATTCAAGTGATCAACCCGGTGGTCTTTCGGTTACAACTGCCCCAGACCTTGCGTATTCCTAACGTATTTCATACCTCTTGCTTAAGCCATTTGTTCTATCTGTGGTGGATTCTCAGATGCCCCCGGCTCCAATATTGGTGGACGGTGAGGAGGAGTACGAGATCCAGCATATTATCGATTCTTGTTGGGTTCCTAGTTCCCTCCAGTATCTGATCCATTGGAAGGGTTACGGTCCGGATGACAGGACCTGGGTGCCGGCTCGATCCGTGCGGGCCGATCGGTTGATTGCGGCTTTCCACCGGAAGTTTCCTGGGGGTCCGGTGGCCCCCCCCGGTGGTACTGTCATGGTTCGCCTCCCCGTCCACATGGCTAGGGGGTGGAGCCTTCTCTCGGGCCTCACTTCCGGACCTTGGATGCCTTAAAAGCTGACATTTCCAGTGAACCAGTGCCGGCTATAAGCTTAGCACTGCTTTGCCTGTGATTGCTGGTCCTGTGAGTGATATCCTGATTAGAGATGAGCGAACCGGTCGCGGTTCGGCTCGAGCTTGGTTCGCCGAAGGAGGTCTCGTTCGAGTTCGGTTCGGCGAACTGGTTCGGCGAACCGCTCGAACCCCATAGGAAACAATGGGAGGCAATCACAAACACATAAAAACACGTTATAAATGTACACATACAGTTAATAAACATTGCCATATCACTTACCGGTCCCCGGGATGCGTCCTGCACTCTGTCTCCTGCCGCTATTCCTCCCGATAATCGCTGCATCTTCCCGGTAACCAGCAGTGATGACAGGACCTACGTGATGTCGTCAAAATAGCATGTGACCAGTCACGTGTCTGTTATCTCATTGGCTACAGACTGGTCACATGGCTAGACGTCATGGCCTGTCCTAGGTCCTGTCAGTGCATCTCTCCAGTACGCGGTGATTGTTTGTGTATCTCCGTGTACTGGCGAGATGCTCTGGCACACGGTCGGTTTCCCGGTCTGCTTCCCCGTTCCCTTATTCACCGCCTGCCACAGCCGGTTAATAACGGAGATCACCGTTGCTATAGCAACTCGCCTGTCAATGGTGACATCACCGCTATTCAGCACGGAGCCTCTGATCACTCAGGCTGCACGGGAAGCAGCGTCCTTTCTCACATGCACCGCTGCTGATGTAGCAGAGCTGAATGTGTTGAAGGAGAAAGAAGACAGAAGACCATGGATCGTGGAGGGATAAGAGGGAGTAATATACATGGAGTCTGTAATGTGTCTGTGTATTTATTTCTATTAAAGTATTTTAACTGTGTGTGGTGTCTTTTTTTAACCCTTTATTATAGATTCTTAATGGCCGGGTCAAACTTGCCTGACATTAAGAATCTCTGGCTTAATACTAGCTAGTAATACAAAGCCAGTATTAACTCATGATTACTCAGCAAGCCACCCGGCTTCAGGGCTGCTTGAAGAGTTGGCTACAGCGCCAGATGATGGCGCTTCTATGAAAGCGCCATTTTCTGGGGCGACTGCGGATTGCAATTCGCATCAGAGGCGCCCAGAAACCTCGGGCTAACCTGTGCTGCGGATTCCAATCCCCAGCTGCCTAGTTGTACCTGGCTGGACACAAAAATGGGGAGAAGCCCATGTCATTTGTTTTTTAATTATTTCATGAAATTCATGAAATAATTAAAAAAAGGGTTTCCCTATATTTTAAATTCCCAGCCGGATACAAATAGGCAGCTGGGGGTTGGGGGCAGCCGTACCTGCCTGCTGTACCTGGCTAGCATACAAAAAGATGGAGAAGCTCACGTCATTTTTTTTTTTTTTTAGTTTTTTGGCAAAAAAAGTAAAAAAATGCTTTCCTGGATTTTCCATTGCCAGTGAAGGTAACACCAAGCAGTGGGGGTTGGCAGCCAGTAGCTGCTTGGATTACCCATAGCTAGCAATACAAAAAATGCAGCGGGAGCCCATATATTTTTTTTTTAATTATTTATTTAAATAACTAAAAAAAAAAGTGCTTCCGTGTATTTTGATTGCCTGACATGACAGAACTGTAAAAATAAATCATTAAAAAAATGACGTAGCGCTCCGCGGTATTTTTGATTTTCAGCGCAGATAAAGCAGACAGCTACAGGTTGCCAGCCCATCTGCCTGGTGTTACCTTGGCTGGCAATCAAAATACAGGGAAGCCCATTAAAAAAAAAAGTTTAAAAAAATGACGTGGGGTCCCCCCATTTTTGATAGCCAGCTAGGGTAAAGCAGACGGCTGTAGCCTGAAAACCACAGCTGGCAGCTTTACCGTGGTTGGTGATCCAATGTGGAGGTCACCCCAGGCTCTTTTTTTATAATTATTTTATAAATAATAATAATTACAAAAAAAAAGTAGGGTCCCCCCAAATTGGATCACCAGCCAAGGTAAAGTGGACAGCTGTGGTCTGGTATTCTCAGGATGGAAAGGTCCATAGTTATTGGCCCTTCACAGCCTAAAAATAGCAGGCCGCAGGCGCCCCAGAAGTGGCGCATCCACTAGATGCGCCAATCCTGGCGCTTCACCCCAGCTCATCCCGTGCCCTGGTGCAGTGGCAAACGGGGTAATAAATGGGGTTGCTACTAGCTGTAAGGTCACCTGACATCAAGCCCAGCAGTTTGTGATGTCATGGCGTCTGTCAGATACCCGACATCACAAACTGTCAGTACTAACAAAAAAATAGACAAAAAAAAATTATTTGAAAAAACACTCCCCAAAACATTCCCTCTTTCACCAATTTATTGTAAGAAAAAAAATAAGGGGGTCCCACAACGACTCTCGACCGTTTAGAATATGGGGGGACACGCTCAGGGAACGTATCCCCCATTTTCTAGGAGTGCAGACCCTCCATGTGAGGAGTGTGGGTGCAATGAATCTGCACCCACTCTCCCCGGGTCCACAGCAGCATGTTGTAACGGTTGCTATCAAAGCTGCAATGCCCTGCTCATGAGGTAAGGGCATGCCTAATCAGGAGAACTATTCTACATTTCCAAATATTGGTATTTGCTGATATTACTGCTATTCCACCTACTATATATTGGGGATAGGATCTTGGAGATGGAATACCCCTTTAAGTCCAGTTATCCAGCTGAATGAATACTAAACAACAGAGCTCGCTATTTAGATGTGTTTTCTTCTGGCGTATAACGGACTCTCATGTTTGGTAGTCGTTCAGCAGGGCAACAGAAATAGCACATACCTCCATTTGGAAATGTAGTATAGCTCTCCTGATCAACTATGTTCCTTACCTCATGAGCAGGGCATTGCAATAATAATAATAATAATAATAATTTATTCATTTATATAGCGCTATTAATTCCATAGCGCTTTACATACATTGGGAACACTATCCCCATTGGGGCTCACAATCTAAATTCCCTATCTGTATGTCTTTGGAGTGTGGGAGGAAACCAGAGTACCCAGAGGAAACCCACGCAAACATGGGGAGAACATACAAACTCATTGCAGATGGTGTCCTTGGTGGGAATTGAACCCAGGACGTCAGCGCTGCAAGACTGCAGTGCTAACCACTGAGCCACCGTGCCGCCCATTTAGCTTACAGATGCATAACCACCACTCACTGTGTCTGACCACAGGAAGCTGAGCTGACAGCCGCTCTGTGCATGCGGCAGTGTCTATTGTGAAGGAGAGGGCCGCGGGAGATTAACGCTCCACAGATACCGTGGGACACCGGGGAACACCGGTGGGGTTATAGAGGGTGACCTGGCAGGGCCTGGAGAGGAGTTTTCTGTCACATGTGTCATAGCACATGCGACAGAAATCAGAGGAGTAGGGTGAATGCGTCTGGCGCACTGCTGTGCGCGCGGCCATCTTGGATTTCCGGGAGGGGTCGGGGGGGAGACACTTTGGCGACACCGGGGGACCGGGGAGGAGATTTATCTCCCATCTGACATGTTTGTTCATGCCAGATGGGAGATAAATAATTTTTTACAGACGCTGTCATTTACTGTAACGTGATCATCGGTATACGGTGTATACCGGTGATCACGTGAGCGGGGACCGGAAAAAACGGCCTAAATCATGATCTCCAGGGTCTCAGCTACCCCCTGAAACCACGGAGATTTTCTGACGCTAGGGGGCGCTATTCACTTATTTCTGCCTGCTGTTTATAAACGGCAGACCAGAATAGCGCTTCATTCACACAACCGATCCGTTTTCGCGGTCCACAAAAAACAGTTTGTTTTTTTTACAGGTGCATCCATGTGGCATCCGCTTCTGTTCCATATACGGTCCGTATGTCATCCGTGTGCCTTCCGTTTGTTTGCATACTGCAAAAAAACTGAAAGGAGGTAAAATACATAAATTTACCCAGGATCTGTGACGCCCTGGACCCCCAGGGGTCACAGGTAACAACACACAACACCACACACACCCCCACCCCAGTGAGGCACCAGCAGCCAACAAGTCCTGACCGCCTCCCTCAGGTCTAGTCAGGCACACCAGTTGGGCGGAGCCAGGCGGATAGTCACGCCGTCCGAGGAGTCTGCTGGCCTGAGGCAGGGAAAGGACAAGTGAGTCGAGTGGGGAGAGGAGTAGTGAGAGGAGTAAAAGTGGCGAGCTGAGAGTCAGGGGCCTAGGGCGGAGCCTAGGACCCCTTGGAACTGTCAGGCAGGCAGCCGGTGATGGCCGTCTGCAGGAGTCCGGTCAGGGACTGAACTGCGGAACCGTAGGGACCGAGAAGAGGGTGGTGACCCTTCGTACCCGAATCGGGGAGTTAACAAGTCAACCGGAGCACCAGGCAGGGTACTCAGACCCCGTTCTAGCCCAGAAGCAACCGGGCTCAGACAAATCTACTGATTGCGGTCTGGACCTCAGGGGTTCATTCCCACCCAAAGTCCCGATAGACGGCAACAGCCCACCGATTCCGGATAAGAGCCACCGCCAAGGGCCAGAGATCCAAAGGGCTAGCGCCTGCGGGCAAAAGGGCTCCTCCGGTACCCAAAAGCCAGGGAGTGGACTACCGTTGCTGAAGCATAGGAGTCACTATAGCAAATTTAAAGGTGCAGGAGAAAGGCGACATCACCAACCTCACTGGGGACTCACGCAGCCGGCTGCGGGCACCGATCTACACCGAACTTGGTTTACCATTGACTCTGTGTGGTTTAATCGTGAGTACACCAGTGCCATAAGGCACCGCATGCGTGCCCCTGCGTCCTGCAACCCCCCGCTCCTGCCACCTGGCCCCAGGACCAACAAGCCCCCTACCCACGGAGGGGTCAACACCTAGCTGCGACCCACCACCGATCCCGGACGAGCCTCCGCACCCTCACCGCAGCGGTGGTGCCCATCACCTCACCACGACCCGTGGGTGGCGTCACGAACTGTTACCGGGCTGTGAAACCAGTCCACCCCAAGCCAAACAACCAAACCTACCCCTCCTTTCCAGAGCGACGTGGCCCCCAGTCCGGAGGCGCTCGAGCCACCGACAACCCGAGCCCGGATCCGAGCGGCTCGGCGGAGAGCAGCCGAGCCCCCAGGGCGGTACAGATCCATAGCTTCAACCTACATGAGATGTTCACTCCAGTGCCATTTTCTACTGCTTTTCACAGTGTAGAGCGCTCTGGTGATTTTCTTTTGCTTGTACACTTCATATCAGTCTTTTCTGTCATTATAATGGCAGAAAGACACATAATGTCCCACTCTCCTGCATTTTGTAATTTTGCACCCTTTGGTGCCTTTCATGTGGCACTAAGGGGTGCTTAGCCTTGTATTTAGCCAAAAAAATGATGTGGGGTTCCCCCTATTTTTGTAGCCAGCTAGGGTAAAGCAGACGGCTGCAGCCCACAGCTGGCAGCTTCACCTTGGCTGGTAATCCAAAACTGAGGGCACTCCACGCTGTTATTTTAAATTAAATAAATAATTAAAAAAAAAAGACGTGGGGGTCCCCCCAAAATTGGATCACCAGCCAAGGTAAAGCGGACAGCTGGGGTCTGATATTCTCAGACTAGGGAGGTCCATGATTATTGGACTCTCCCCAGCCTAAAAATAGCAGGCCGCAGCCGCCCCAGAAGTGGCGCATCTATTAGATGCGCCAATCCTGGTGCTTCGCCCCAGCTCATCCCATGCCCTGGTGCGGTGGCAAATGGGGTAATATATGAGGTTAATACCAGATGTATATTGTCACCTGGCATCAAGCCCTGGGGTTCGTGAGGTCAGGAGTCTATCAGATACCCGACATCACCAACCCAGTCAGTAATAAAAAAAAAAATAGACGACAAACACATTTTTATTTGAAAAAACACTGCCCAAAACATTCCCTCTTTCACCAATTTATTAGAAAGAAAAACAAATCCAGGTCTGCTGTAATCCAAGGGGTTCCCATGACGATCCATACCATAGTCACTGTCCCATTCAATGAAGAACAGAATGTTCCACATTGGCTGGGAGAGCAATGCAGTGACCTGAGCTAACATCAATAGGTCAGCCCAGGTCACTGCAGGGCATGACAAGTGCTGCTGTCAGGAGCGAGGTACATTACCTGCGGTGACGATCTCCTGCACTGCTGATAGCAGACATGTCACTGACTTCAATGACCTTCACAGCCAAGTATCGCGGGAGCCTGTGACGTCACCGCTGGTGACAGTCTTTGGTCGGCAGCGAGAGGAGATGTGACAAGCGGCGGCCATGGAGGACAGTGACAGCGCTAAGGTCGGGAGGGCGGGACTTCATCACCGCAGGTAAGCTGAGCGGAGTAATGTGTGCGGAGTGCGAGGTGGGTGGAGCTAAGCGGGGTAATGTGTGCAGAGTTACAGGTGGGTGGAGCCAAGTAGGGTAATGTGTGAAGAGTGCCAGGTGGGCGGAGCTAAGCGGGGTAATGTGTGCATAGTGCCAGGTGGGTGGAGCCAAGCGGGGTAATGTGTGCAGAGTCCCAGGTGGGTGGAGCCAAGTGGGGTAATGTGTGCAGAGTGCCAGGTGGGTGGAGCCAAACGGTGTAATGTGTGCAGAGTGCCAGGTGGGCGGAGCCAAGCGGGGTAATGTGTGCAAAGTTCCAGGTGGGCGGAGCCAAGCGGGGTAATGTGTGCATAGTGCCACGTGGGTGGAGCCAAGCGGGGTAATGTGTGCAGAGTGCCAGGTGGGCGAAGCTAAGTGGAGTAATATGTGCATAGTGCCAGGTGGGTGGAGCCAAGCGGGGTAATGTGTGCAGAGTGCCAGGTGGGCAGAGCCAAGCAGAGTAATGTGTGCGGAGTGCAGGTGGGTAGAGCCAAGCGGGGTAATGTGTGCGGAGTGCAGGTGGGTGGAGCCAAGCTATGTAATGTGTGCAGAGTCCCAGGTGGGTGGAGCCAAGTGGGGTAATGTGTGCAGAGTGCCAGGTGGGCGGAGCCAAGCAGAACCATGTGTGCGGAGTGCAGGTGGGTGGAGCCAAGCGGGGTAATGTGTGCAGAGTGCCAGGTGGGCGGAGCCAAGCGGGGTAATGTGTGCAGAGTCCCAGGTGGGGGGAGCCAAGCGGGGTAATGTGTGCAGAGTGCCAGGTGGGTGGAGTAAAGCGGGGTAATGTGTGCAGAGTGCCAGGTGGGTGGAGCCAAGCGGGGTAATGTGGGCAGAGTGCCAGGTGGGTGGAGCCAAGCGGGGTAATGTGTGCGGAGTGCAAGTGGGTGGAGCCTAGCGGGGCCATGTGTGCGGGCAGCGGAGTGCAAAGTGGGTGGAGCCTAGCGGGGCCATGTGGGGCTGAAGACGTCAGTGCCGGGTACTGCATGGCTGGGGACTGGTGAGTGTGAGTGTGTGTGTGTACATGCCGAGTGCAGGAGGGGGCGGAGCCCAGCGGGGAAGTGTCGGCTCCCTGCACATGTAACTAAGATAAATATCGGGCTACTAAACAAAGCACTTTGCTTGGATACCCGATATTTATCTTGGTTACCAGCTTACCGCAGGCTGCCAGCGATGGCTCCCTGCACACTGTAGCTGTAAAAAGCCCTGCTTTTTGCTGATCGAACCATTCTCGAACGTAACTCGAACTGCCGAACTTTTACCAAAAAGCTCGAGTTCTAGTTCGATCTAGAACACCCCCCAAAATCACTCTAACCGCGAAATGGAGAACCACGAACCGCGCTCAACTCTAATCCTGATCTGTCTGTTCCTGTGCCCCCGTGCGCTTGTCTGTGTTCTGTCCCCTGGTCGTCCTTCCTGTCCTCTGTCCCCTCTCCTATTTCTCCACTCGGTTGCTTCCTCCGGTACTGACCTTGACCTGACTTTGACTCCGCTTCTGCTCGTTCCTCCGGTCCTGCTTTTGCCCGTACGGTGTTTGACCCAGCCTGCCTGACTGTTCCTCGCATGCCCTACATCTTTGCTTCTCACCTGTGCTGTGAGGCAGTGTATGAGAACACTGTGTATTTACTTACTGGTTCTCGTTGCTCTGTGTAGTGTCTTCTGCTGCAAAGCTCTGGCTCCCCCTGGTGGCAGCATGACAGAGTAATTCCGCATATGAAATATAGAAATACTTTATTTTTAGAAAAATGTATACAGTAAGTGATAGACATACAAAAACACAATAAAAATGCAGTGTTACAGTATACAAAACACACAAGGATGTGGAGGGTTAACACACTCTAAATTGGGTTAAATTATACAAATCTGTTATGATCTGGAACCATGGAAGATCACAATAGATCATTGGCAAAAAGGTGACAAGCGCATTGGCAACTAATCTGGCCGCCATCCCCTTACTAAACCATCAACACTAGAAGTAGCTGAGGGGTAAACTAACATCCTATGCACCGCGAACCCAGCCGGAAAACTAGCTATCCTATAGGAAGGAAGGATGAATAACTCTCTGCCTCAGAGATAGTCCGCAAAAGGTATAGCAAACCCCCCACATTCAAAGATATAAGAAAATACAATACACAGATGGATGATAGGATTAGCATAGTGAGGCACCACTAACTAAATAGGAAAGGATAGGAAAGAAGCTGATGGTGATCAGAGAAAAACCCTACAAAAACCCAAATACCTGATAGTACAAAAAGGTCCTCAGATCGCACGATCTGCACGCCGTCCTATATCAGGCGCTCTTGTCAAACCAATGAACATAAAACAGGAACAATTACAAATTCAAGAAGCAACAAACACATGGACTTATAGGAGCAAAAACTCCAAACATAGCTGCAGGGAGTGTTGTGAATGTTAGTTATGTCTTGGCTGCTGGGAGGCTCCCTCTGGTGGCCAGGAAGGGTTTGGACAGAGACCAGGTGTGTTGTGCAGTGGGTGTTTCCTTTCCTAACTCTCTGCTTATTTAAGTCCTGGTCTGATTGCAGGCTGTTGCCGGATGTCAGTTGTTCTTTGTATCTCTAGCCTGCTTAATCCTGCTCTACATCACATCCACTCCAGATAAGTTCTTGCTCTTTATTTATTGCCTGGTTCTTTTGCTTATCTGGGTTTGTCATTTGTTGTGGTTGGTTTCAGTTTATTTCCTTCCAGGGATTTTCCCCCTCAGTGGATTGTTGAGGAACTCCCTGCAGTTCTATGTGGAGTATAGCTCCTTTGGGTCCATGTGTTTATGGCTTGTTGAATTTGTTATAATTCTTGTTTTCTGTTCATTGGTATGACAAGGGCACCTGGTATAGGACGGAGTTCAGATCGAGCGATCTGAGGGCCTTTTTGTACTATCAGGAAGTTGGTATTTTGCAGGGTTTTTCTCTGGCTACCATCAGTCCCTTTCCTGTCCTTTCCTATTTTAGTCAGCGGGGGCCTCACCTTTTGCTAATCCTGTCATCTACCTGTGTATTGTGTTTTTCCTATATCACCGCAGTCTTTGAATGTGGGGGGCTTGCTATTCTTGTCTATTTTCTGAGGCAGAGAGTTATTCATCTTTCCTACCTTTAGGATAGTTAGTTCTCCGGCTGGGTTCACGGTGCACAGGATGTTAGTTCACCCCTCAGCTACTTCTAGTTGTGTTGGTTAGTAAGGGGATGGCGGCCAGATTAGTTGCCAATGCTCTTGTCACCTTTTTGCCAATGATTTGTGGTGATCTTCCATGGTTCCGGATCATAACAAGGGAGCTTCCCAGCTAAGCAACAGAGAGGGAAGATTCCTGCTTGAAAATAAACTGACAATAACCACAATAATTGACAACCCAGAAAAGAACAAAACAACTTAAGAAAGAAACAAGCACTTATCTGGGGTAGATGTGGTCTGGAGCAAGATGAAAAGGCTGGTGAAGTAAAGAACAAATGATAACCGACCCAGACAGCCATGAAGCAAAAGCTTAAATAGGCAGAGAGTTAGCAATTGAAACGCCCATTGCTCCAGCACACTTGGTCTCTGTCCAAACCATTCCTGGCCACAAGAGGGAGCCTCACAGAAGCAAAAGTATAACTGATATTCACAACACAAATCCTAGGAGTATAGTGAACAGATAAAGCCAGATTGGCTAATTCTTTAGATTTGGATGTAGATAATAACAGAAGTAACAATAATAGGGCTGTCGAAATTAACAAAATGATGGTCGCGGGGTAAATAAAGTGCAAGGGCTGGCTGTAAATAAATATACAGTTAGGTCCAGAAATATTTGGACAGTGACACAAGTTTTGTTATTTTAGCTGTTTACAAAAACATGTTCAGAAATACAATTATATATATATATAATATGGGCTGAAAGTGCACACTCCCAGCTGCAATATGAGAGTTTTCACATCCAAATCGGAGAAAGGGTTTAGGAATCATAGCTCTGTAATGCATAGCCTCCTCTTTTTAAAGGGACCAAAAGTAATTGGACAAGGGACTCTAAGGGCTGCAATTAACTCTGAAGGCGTCTCCCTCGTTAACCTGTAATCAATGAAGTAGTTAAAAGGTCTGGGGCTGATTACAGGTGTGTTGTTTTGCATTTGGAAGCTGTTGCTGTGACCAGACAACATGCGGTCTAAGGAACTCTAAATTGAGGTGAAGCAGAACATCCTGAGGCTGAAAAAAAAGAAAACATCCATCAGAGAGATAGCAGACATGCTTGGAGTAGCAAAATCAACAGTCGGGTACATTCTGAGAAAAAAGGAATTGACTGGTGAGCTTGGGAACTCAAAAAGGCCTGGGCGGGACTTCCGGCTCCTGCGCTGATCATGTAGGACACAGGACGCCTGAGCTCTGTCATTCCCTGCAGCTCTGACATATATACCGGACATCCCACCAGCCTCCCCCGCTCCATTCCACCGGTGAGTGAAGTTGCTGAATGCAGGGATGTTCATGGGGAGCCGTGGAGATAATCACTTGAAACAGCGCGGTGAACTTCGCTCTCCCCCTCCCTCTCAAGATCTGGCAGCATGATAAAGATGGCGCCGGAGCCTGCCCTGCACTAACATCAGATCTGTACACAGAGAGCAGGACGCAGCTTACCTTGCACTCACTCCCCCAGCACTAAACAGTTAACCGGCAGCAGAATAATAAATCTCCTGGAGTCCTGATAAGATATCAGCAGCAAACAACGCTACTGACAAGTTCCGCAAAGAGCAGAGTTAAAACGCCGGGAATCCCTGGGCCCTTCCCCCATCTTGTCCAGACCTGTGCTTAACAAGCAGGTGCTGAATCTCTAGGCATACAGAATCAGTGCAAAGCTCTGGAGAAAGTGAAAGAAGCTGAAGGAGGGAAGTTTAAACATACATCCCTGCAAAGTTTCAGGACAGTGAGAATTCATATAACTCTGGCAGGGGGGAGAAAGGGGTGAAAGTAAGAATAAACAAAAGGGGGAGCAGAATCAAGATTTGTCTGACAACCCACACAAAATCAGTGTCAAAACTTGCGTCCCTTCATTCACTATTTGATGGAAAGATACCTGCTGCGTAGCAGCTCCAAAACACAAAATCCTCATACATCCAGCGTACAGTGTGAAAAAAAGATTGTGACTGCCCATACAGAATTAAGTGTCCCTCGGTCACCTGAGAATACTCATCAGATGGAGATGGAGGATTCCACGGGGACCCCGGATGTATTCAAAACAGTGGAGGGTATGGATTATAAGCGTCTGGCTGATGAAGTCGCCAATCGTTTGCTACCTGACATCTCCGCTACAATTAAAGCATCAATAGCAAAAGCTCTCAGTGCCATACAGAACCAACTTGATGAGACGGTGGAACAGGTTGCGGCTATGGAAACCAAAATGTCGACGTTAGAGGAGG
This sequence comes from Anomaloglossus baeobatrachus, assembly GCF_048569485.1. NCBI lineage: Eukaryota > Metazoa > Chordata > Amphibia > Anura > Aromobatidae > Anomaloglossus > Anomaloglossus baeobatrachus. The sequence goes on along the minus strand of NW_027445170.1, from coordinate 36,623 downwards.
ACTTCAGCTCTGACCACACTACAGTCATGCGTCTGGCCAAGGAGAATCTGATCCTGAGGGACCGTGTGGACGATCTGGAGAACCGCTCCAGAAGAAGCAATTTGCGCATTGTCGGCCTGCCTGAAACATACCCGGTTGGTGAGCTACGTACATTGTGTGAATCCACTATTCCTACAACCCTGGGAGTAGCAGGAAGGAGAAAAGTGGAAAGGGTGCACCGCATTGGTCCGCCAAGGAGAGGTGATGAGAGTGAAAATAACAGACGCCCAAGACAAGTCATAATGAAATACTTGGACTTCTCCGATAAACAGGAAATATTACAGGCATACAAGAAATTGAAACATCCCTTGGAGGTGAAAGGCTCGCGCATCTTGCTCTTCGAGGATTTTTCTGCGGAGGTCACACGGCGGCGGAGGGCATTCTCATACATATGCTCTGCCTTATTTAAGAGAAATATACGCTTCCAGTTAAAGTACCCGGCAACGTTGATTATCAGACATCAGGATGGATCCTACAATTCTTTCTCAAGTCCAAAGGAGGCAGAGGCCTTTATTGAGCGGATCAACAGTCCTCGTGACTTCAGGAATTCTCCAGGACAAGGGCGCAACGACTCACCGAACCAGAGAGTGACCAAAGGGAGCTCTGTGAAGCTCGCTACAGCTTCCCCGAAGGACCGGAGACAACAAAACAAGGAACTTAAGGGAACCTGAGACAAATAGACAAATGTCGGATGTATGAAGTTCAAGCACCTGTTTTTGATTTAGGCTGGAGAAGCCGCAGTGGAAAAAGTTCAAGAAATCTGAGGCGGAGGAAAGGAAAGAGAACTTTTTTTTTTTTTTTTTTTTTTTTTTTTTTTTCCTTCTCTCTTTCTTTGTAGGTGGGACACTCCTTTATATTGGTTAAATGCTATACAAGTATAAGGTTGACTGAGCTTGGAAGATGATCAGAAAAAAGTGAAGTCTGAGTATTATGGTATAGTTGGGGGGGGGGAGGGGAGGGAGATGTTTGAAATGTTTGGGGATTTTGGATTCAAGTGAAGTAGCAAAGATTTTACACAGAGTTATTATTATTACTACTACTCTCGTTATTGCAAGTGAGCACTATGTTCAATTGTCTAATTGGTTGAATTTTTTTTTTGGCAAAGGAGGGCAGCAAAAACATGGTAAACGAAAGGCAGGATTTCCATTTATTACATGCACTTAATGAGAATAGTCACCTGGAATGTTAAGGGGTTACGTTCCCCCCAAAAAAGAATTAAGATATTACGCCACCTTAATAGCCTCAAACCGGACATTGCGCTCCTTCAGGAAACTCATCTGGAAGGTTCAGACATGCAGAGGATGGGGAAATTGTGGGTTGGAGGAGTCTATGGGTCATCTTCAGTTAAAAGGAAAGCAGGGGTTATTACATTAGTAAGTAGGAGATTACAACATCAAGTCCTGGAAACATATGCGGACACGGAAGGTAGGGTTCAGATGGTCTCAGTGGAGATACCTGGAGGAATTTATAAAATCTTTAATATTTATGCCCCGAACGAAAACAACAAATCATTCTTTCAACGACTTGAGGCCAAAATTTTAGAACATGCCCATTTTAATCTAATAATTGGGGGGGATTTCAACTCGGTGGTATCTGTGCTAGAGGACAGGAAAAATACTAAAGGCCCCCCAAATGTACCGCGCGGCCATGATAAAGTTATGCGTCCTCTGTTAAATGCCACGGCCTTATGGGATGCGTGGAGACTACTGCACCCTCAGGATAGGGAATTTACGCACTATTCACATGCTAATAGCTCCTGGTCTCGCATTGACTACTTTCTTATTTCAGGGAACCTGGTACGTGCGCTCCACTCAGCTACTATCCAGGATTTGGTGATTTCTGACCATGCCCCGGTGGTGCTAGACCTAGCAAACATTTATCCCAGAGGAACGGACTATCTGTGGCGATATCCTTCCTTCCTTAAAGATAACGTAGATTTTTCCTTGAAATTAAAGGGATGGTGGACGGAATTTATGGTACATAATGATCAACATAAAGACACACCTATGTTATTATGGGATACGGCGAAGGCAGTATTACGGGGCAGAACGATAGCACATGTTTCCTATTTGAAGAAAAAGGCTCATCTTAAATTTACTGAAACCTCCCATAAATTGAGGGAAGCATATACTTCTTTTCAAAAGCATCCTGATAGGGACCATAGAGATAGATGGGTAATAGCCCAAAGAGCTTTTAATGAGTGGGCGGAAAAACGGGAACAAATGGCTAGGTCAATGCAAGAAGCTACATTACATCGCCTTGGAAATAAAGCAGGGAAAATACTGGCCAACTTAGCGAAAAATAGGACTATAACTCAGGGACCCATGCAAATAAAAAATCAAAAGGGGGAGATACACAAAAACCCTAAGACAATAACTGAGACTTTAGGCACGTATTATAGAAACCTTTATTCGTCGGAAAAGGGAGACAAATTTCCTGATAATAATCTTTTATCTAAAGTGACACTACCTCGACTCACAGAAGAGCATCGCACTTTTCTGAATGCTAAAATTACGGGGGAAGAAGTATTGGGGACAATCAACTCCATGCATAATTATAAAGCCCCTGGCCCTGACGGATTTACGGGAGAATTCTATAAAACAGTAAAGGAAGAGATCTTACCTACATTACTAGAACTGTATAATAGCATACTAGACGGTAATGCGTCTTTCCAAAATAATAACCGGGCATATATAAAATTGATCCCTAAACAGGGGAAGGACCCGAAGGATCCGGGTTCGTATAGGCCCATATCACTTATCAACCTAGATATGAAGATAATGTCAAAGATTATGGCGAATCGTCTAGCTATAATTCTTCCCCAATTGATTTCCCCAGCACAGGCCGGTTTCATTCAGAAAAGATCAGGGACACTAAATATTAGAAAAGTTCTTCTTGTCCTGGATAGGGTTAACCTTCGGCCTCTGAAAGGAGAATCTCCCGCTTTGCTTACAATAGATGCCGAGAAAGCCTTTGACAATATTGAGTGGTCATGGCTTTATAGAGTTCTAGATGAAATGCGTTTTTCGGGGTCATTTTATACCTACATTAGAGAAATTTACACAAATCCGAAGGCTCAAGTTTACATTCCAGGATATCTGTCAGCCCCTTTTCCGTTACTGAAAGGAACCAGACAGGGTTGCCCCCTTTCCCCATTACTTTTTAATCTGGCTCTGGAACCATTGGTACGATTGTTATCTACACATAGCACCTTCCAGGGTATTTCTGTAAATAATAGACAAATTCAGTCAGCTTTTTTTTGCAGATGACATTTTGCTTTTCCTTTCGAATCCAGCTCAGCAGGTCCCCGAGATTTTACAAATTTTGCGAGAGTTTGGAGCGTATTCAGGCTTCAAGATTAATGCGTCAAAGTGCGAGCTCCTATACCTGGGAGGGACAAATGTTCAAACACGGGAGCAGAACCCTTTTGAAGGAATTACAGTGGCTAAGTCATATATCACATACCTGGGAGTTAAAATAGGTAAGGTTCCGGCAACCCTTTATAGTCTAAACTATCCACCCCTTCTGAGCCAAATAGAGCGAGATCTTAAAAGATGGCACGACCTTCCATTGAACATAATTGGTAGAGTCCACCTAATTAAGATGATGTCGATATCAAAATTAATGTATCATCTTCAAACACTTCCCCTGCTTCTCAAGCATAAAGATATTGTCCAGCTAAATAGAGCTTTTTCACACTTCATTTGGAGGGGGAAACGCCCTCGTATAGGGCTTAAGAAGTTGATGGCATCTAAGGTTCATGGAGGTCTGAGTTTGCCGAACATTCGGGGTTACAATATAGCCTGTTTGACTAGATATATACTGGATTGGATTAAAGGCTCTAGGCATTATTCAGCGTTGGAGCTTGAGAGAGACTATGCACAACCTTGGGATCTGGTGGCATTGCTTCATACTAGGCAGGCTAATCTCCCAGTGAAAATCAAGCACTCTTCCTTATTTAAAGACACGATTGCAGCGTGGAAGGCGTTGAGGAAAAACTACAAACTTCCCCATAAAATATCCAAATACTTGCCTATATGGGGGAATCCAGAGTTTGTGCAGGGGACAAGCAATAAGCTGTTTGAAGAGTGGAAGGTGAGGGGTATAAGGACTGTTGCTCATCTCTTGCACACCTCAGAACCTAGATGGTTGAGTAGAGATGAAATTATAGCGCAGTATGGCCTGGGGCCTAACCAAGTAATCCAATATGACCAAGTGAGATATAGTATTATGACTCAGTTGCATGATGTGACCCAGGAGGTAGTATTTAACTCTTTTGATTGTCTGGTAAAGAACTCAATAACTTCATCATCTATCTCTTTTCTTTATGGAGCCATGCGTGATCTATTAATAGGACAGCACCCGGAAGGTTTATTTAAATCTTGGGAGAAACAATTTGAGGACCCGTCTATGGGGGTAAAAATTAGGGGAGGGTGGAATGCTCTTCGTAAATCAATTTTAAATGAGAATTGGCGAGAAACCCAATTTAGAATTATGCACAAGGCAATTTATGGTTTTAATCTCCCTCCATCAGCAACAAAGCCAGACAGGATTACGTATTGCCCTAAGTGTAAGAGTAGTGGAACTGATCTCCTTCACGGGTTGTGGTCCTGCCCCCATTTGAGTCCATTATGGTCACAGATCAAAAGTTGTATACAAAAGGTGTGGGGTCTTGAAGTTCGGCTCTCACCTGGGTTCGCTATTTTTCACCATTGGGAGGAGGGGAACGATACCAAAGGGAAGATGACTAACCCACCCAGACTTATACATGTGATACTTCTGGCAGCCAAGAGAGCGATACTAAAAAATTGGTTGGAGTCTAGGGTCCCCGCGATTGAAGAGATCTTGGGTCAGCTCATGCATCTTCTTGAAATAGAAGGATTGGATGCAGAAAGGAGGGCGGATAGAATACGACAGCACTTTAACAAATGGAAGAAATTCATACTGGCCTATTGTACTCGGGAGGAGATAGTCAGGATTATGTCACCTTTCAAAGACACAGTCTGGTATCATACTGAAAAATTGAAGGATACATTGGATGGCTTGGAGGTGGGGGAGGAAAGGCCGAAAGCTGACTAAAAGGAGAGGGGGAAATAACCGATTTGAGTGGGACTTCTTTATTATATGTCATTACCATGTTCACAAGGGTTCAATGGGGGGAATGATAAGAATGATGGGGTAAGGGGTCGCTGCTTTCCTTTGCTTTATCTTGCCATGTTACGGTTATTGATTTTAAAAATTGGTATGGAATTTGGGATGATCAAATATGACAATGTAATGTTGAATTTACAATGCTGAATTCGCTTATGCCAGTGTTATGTTATTGAAAAATTTGAATAAAAATATAGTTAAAAAAAAAAAAAAGGCCTGGGCGTCCACGGATGACAACAGTGGTGGATGATCGCCGCATACTTTCTTTGGTGAAGAAGAATCCGTTCACAACATCAACTGAAGTCCAGAACACTCTCAGTGAAGTAGGTGTATCTGTCTCTAAGTCGACAGTAAGGAGAAGACTCCATGAAAGTAAATACAAAGGGTTCACATATAGATGCAAACCATTCATCAATTCCAAAAATAGACAGGCCAGAGTTAAATTTGCTGAAAAACACCTCATGAAGCCAGCTCAGTTCTGGAAAAGTATTCTATGGACAGATGAGACCAAGATCAACCTGTACCAGAATGATGGGAAGAAAAAAGTTTGGAGAAGAAAGGGAACGGCACATGATCCAAGGCACACCACATCCTCTGTAAAACATGGTGGAGGCAACGTGATGGCATGGGCATACATGGCTTTCAATGGCACTGGGTCACTTGTGTTTATTGATGACATAACAGCAGACAAGAGTAGCCGGATGAATTCTGAAGTGTACCGGGATATACTTTCAGCCCAGATTCAGCCAAATGCCGCAAAGTTGATCGGACGACGCTTCATAGTACAGATGGACAATGACCCCAAGCATACAGCCAAAGCTACCCAGGAGTTCATGAGTGCAAAAAAGTGGAACATTCTGCAATGGCCAAGTCAATCACCAGATCTTAACCCAATTGAGCATGCATTTCACTTGCTCAAATCCAGACTTAAGACGGAAAGACCCACAAACAAGCAAGACCTGAAGGCTGCGGCTGTAAAAGGCCTGGCAAAGCATTAAGAAGGAGGAAACCCAGCGTTTGGTGATGTCCATAGGTTCCAGACTTAAGGCAGTGATTGCCTCCAAAGGATTCGCAACAAAATATTGAAAATAAAAATATTTTGTTTGGGTTTGGTTTATTTGTCCAATTACTTTTGACCTCCTAAAATGTGGAGTGTTTGTAAAGAAATGTGTACAATTCCTACAATTTCTATCAGATATTTTTGTTCAAACCTTCAAATTAAACGTTACAATCTGCACTTGAATTCTGTTGTAGAGGTTTCATTTCAAATCCAATGTGGTGGCATGCAGAGCCCAACTGGCGAAAATTGTGTCACTGTCCAAATATTTCTGGACCTAACTGTATATATATATATATATTGTGAGACAGGGGATATAGCTCAGCTGGGATCTTTGCTTTGGTCCAAGCAAGTGGCTATGGATTCACAGATGACAGCGGCAGACGGGCAGGTTCCACACAGATACGGCCACTGCCATTTTTTTTATTGTGTACACTTATCTCTCAGTGTTACACATGCAAAAACAGGAAAATAAATGTCTAAGGCCATATGGCCACTAACTAACAGAATGCTAACTACAAAATAAACCTATGTAAGAAACAAAATAGTATTCTCTTACTGTGTCAGTTCCTCAGCACAGCAAGTGGAGGTATGGAGTCTCAGCACCAGCAGCTATGAGCCTGTACTACTCTCCTCAGCAGTCTCCTTGTTCTGAATGCCTCCTGATTATTTCAGCTGATCCAGTGAGGAATCAAAACCTGGATTGAATGTGGAGAAGGGAGCAACCAGTCCCACTGCCATTCCTACTGATTGCTCCAGGAAAAACCGAGCCCAAAACTACACTGAAATAAACAGGCTTCAGTGACTAACTTATTGCTGAGCCAGATCTGACTTTCCCAGCTTTTCCCAGCCCATTTGCATGGGCTGACTGCTCCACATTCAGTACATGGAGACATATGAAATGAACCGAGGGGAAACATACCTGTTCTCTAGTACTTCTCCCCTCGACATCTCACATTCACCCCCCCTCTGTTCGAGCCCGTGGGGTCGGACACAATGACTTACCAAGCAGTGCGTTCTAGACAACGCGTCTGCGTTCCCATGCACCTTGCCTGCTCTGTGCTCCACTGAAAATTTAAAATTTGTAACGCCAAGAACCAGCGTGTCACCCGCGCATTGCCCTCTTTTGCCTGGGACATTCATGTCAGGGGTGAATAGTCCGTCACTAGTAGAGATGAGCGAACCGGTCGCGGTTCGGCTCGAGTTCGGTTCGCCGAACGGGCGTCTCGTTCGAGTTCGGTTCGGCGAACGTTCGACGAACCAAACTCGAACCGCATAGGAAACAATGGCAGGCAATCACAAACACATAAAAACACCTAGAAAACACCCTCAAAGGTGTCCAAAAGGTGACAAACAACTCGCAACACAACACAAACACATGGGAAAGTGACAAGGACATAGACTCATGCGAAAACAAAAGAGCAGGACAAGGAAAAAGAGGAGGAGACACAGATATAGGCATGGCATGCCCTTCTAAAATCATGTAAAACACCGCAAGGTGACTCCAAGCGGAGTCTCCCTTTTTTCCAAAAATTGGGCCCCACACACACCCACCCCTTAAGTGGCAGCACTTGTGGCCCAGTTGTACACTTCACAGCTAGATTTGCATCAAGCACATTCAAAAATACGCCATACTTAACCGTCCCCAGGATGACACCGGGGTAGGTAGCAAAGTCTTTCCTGATCCCAGCACTGTGCATCTTGGATCATTTTTAAAAACAATGTAAGCAAGGGCTACTCCAAGCGGAGTCTCCCTTTTTTCCAAAAATTGGGCCCCACACACACCCACCCCTTCAGTGGCAGCACTTGTGCCCCAGTTGTACACTTCACAGCTAGATTTGCATCAAGCACATTCAAAAATACGCCATACTTAACCGTCCCCAGGATGACACTGGGGTAGGTAGCAAAGTCTTTCCTGATCCCAGCACTGTGCATCTTGGATCATTTTTAAAAACAATGTAAGCAAGGGCTACTCCAAGCGGAGTCTCCCTTTTTTCCAAAAATTGGGCCCCACACACACCCACCCCTTCAGTGGCAGCACTTGTGCCCCAGTTGTACACTTCACAGCTAGATTTGCATCAAGCACATTCAAAAATACGCCATACTTAACCGTCCCCAGGATGACACTGGGGTAGGTAGCAAAGTCTTTCCTGATCCCAGCGCTGTGCATCTTGGATCATTTTTAAAAACAATGTAAGCAAGGGTTACTCCAAGCGGAGTCTCCCTTTTTTCCAAAAATTGGGCCCCACACACACCCACCCCTTCAGTGTCAGCACTTGTGCCCCAGTTGTACACGTCACAGCTAGATTTGCATCAAGCACATTCAAAAATACGCCATACTTAACCGTCCCCAGGATGACACTGGGGTAGGTAGCAAAGTCTTTCCTGATCCCAGCGCTGTGCATCTTGGATCATTTTTAAAAACACAGCAAGGGTTACTCCGAGAAGAGTCTCCCTTTTTTCCAAAAATTGGGCCACACAGACACCCCATCAGTGGCAGCACTTGTGTCCTAGTTGTACACTTCACAGCTAGATTTGCATCAAGCACATTCAAAATACTCAAGCATTTACTCTCCCCAGGATGACACAGGGGTAGTAAATTCCTTGTGGATCCATGACTTGTTCATTTTGATGAACGTTAGTCTGTCCACATTGTCACTGGACAGACGCGTGCGCTTATCTGTCAGCACACACCCAGCAGCACTGAAGACACGTTCAGAGACAACGCTGGCAGCTGGACACGACAAAATCTCCAAGGCGTAAGTGGAGAGCTCTGGCCATTTTTCAAGATTTGAAGCCCAAAATGAGCAAGGCTCCATTTGCAAAGTAATGGCATCGATGTTCATTTGGAAATACTCCTGTATCATCCTCTCCAGCTGTTGACTATGTGTCAGACCTGTTGTCTCTGGTGGCCTTGCAAAGGAGGGTCTAAAAAAATTATGAAAAGATTCAATAAAATTGCTGTTACCAGCACCAGATACGGTGCTACTGGTACGGGTAGACTGTTGAAGATGACGAGACCGTCCCATGTTTGTCAAGTTACAACTGGGAGATTCACTCCCTGCACCTGCACGGTTGTTTGGTGGAAAAGCCGAACTAAGATCGAGTAACAGCTTCTGCTGATACTCCTGCATACGTGCGTCCCTTTCTATGGCTGGAATTATGTCACAAAATTTGGACTTGTAGCGGGGATCTAATAGTAAGGCAAGCCAGTAGTCATCATCACTTCTAATTTTGACAATACGAGGGTCATGTTGGAGGTAGTGCAGCAAGAAGGCACTCATGTGTCTTGCGCAGCCATGCGGACCAAGTCCACGCTGTGTTTGTGGCATAGAGGTGCTAACCGTTCTTTCTTCCTCTGACATCTCCCCTCAACCTCTTTCAACTGAAATTTGACCAAGGTCTCCCTCATCCGCTGAGTCGTCCATGGACAGGTCGTCCTCCATTTCTTCATGTTCTCCTGCACCTTCCTCAACATTTCGCCTGCTACCATGCGCCCTTGTTGATCCCTGTCCCCCATGGTCCCATGCCTGCCGCGTTGGTGATGATGAACGTCTGGACCTTGGTGATGTTGTTGTGTCTTGCGCATATGAATCCTCCTGTAGTTCCTCCCCTTCCTGTTGTCCCACTCCCTGACTCCGAATAGTGTTTAGCGTGTGCTCCAGCATGTAAATGACTGGAATTGTCATGCTGATAATGGCATTGTCAACGCTAAACATATTCGTCGCCATGTCGAAACTGTGCAGAAGGGTGCATAGGTCCTTGATCTGAGACCACTCCATCAGGGTGATCTGCCCCACCTCTGCATCTCGTTAGCCCAGGCTATAAGTCATGACGTATTGCACCAGGGCTCGGCGGTGCTGCCACAGTCGCTGTAACATGTGGAGAGTCGAATTCCAGCGTGTCGCCACATCGCATTTCAGGCGATGAACCGGCAGGCCGAAAGACTTCTGGAGAAATGCAAGTCGCTCAGCAGCGATGGTTGAACGGCGGAAGTGAGCAGACAGTTTTCGTGCCCTGTTCAGAAGGCCATCTAGGCGGGGATAGTGTGTTAAAAATTGCTGGACAAGGTTCAACACATGAGCCATACAAGGCACGTGTGTAACCTTGCCCAGGCGAAGGGCCGCACCCAGGTTTGCAGCATTGTCGCACACGGCCTTACCAGGCTGCAGGTTGAGTGGAGACAACCATTTATTAAACTCAGTCTCCAGAGCTGCCCACAACTCATCCGCTTTGTGACTCCTATTTTCAAGACATGTCAAGCTAAAGACCGCCTGATGCCGTTGCGCTCTGCTGCCAGCATAGTAATGAGGGGTGCGTGATTCCTTCTGCGCAGTGAGAACGCTGGTGGCCTGACTAGGCAGGCTTGGGGCGGAGGTGGAGGACCCAGATGAGGTGGAGGAGGCAGAAGCAGTGGCGGAACTTAGACAGACAGAGGATTGACACACAAGTCGTGGGGACGGCAAGACTTGTGCAGCAGACCCTTCACCATCTATCACCATAGTTACCCAGTGCCCAGTCAGCGACATGCAACGTCCCTGTCCATGCTTACTGGTCCAAGTATCGGTGGTGAAATGCACCCATTCACACACAGAGTTTCTCAAGGAAGCGGTGATGTTGTGTGCGACATGCTGGTGTAGCGCAGGCACACCTTTCTTAGAGAAGTAGTGGCGACTGGGCATCTGGTACTGGGGCACAGCGACAGACATAAGGTCTCTAAAATCCTGTGTGTCCACCAGGCGGAAAGGCAGCATTTCGGTAGCCAAGAGCTTACAGAGGGATAAAGTCAACCTTTTAGCTTTGTCATGGGTCGCAGGAAATGGCCTTTTATTTGTCCACATCTGAGGGACAGAGATCTGGCTGCTGTGTGTAGACGGTGTTGAGTAGGGTATCCCTGGAAAAATGCAGGTTTGTGAGGAAAGTGCAGGCGTAGACATGATGTTGCCTTCATCCAACGTTGGTGCTATCGATGTCTGAGAGAGCTGTACAAACGCACTTGATTCCCCTTCCAAACCCACTGACGACCTACCAAGCAAACTGCCTGTTGCGGTTACAGTGGTGGAAGTTGTGCGTGGAAAACCAGATGTGACAGCTGTCCCCACAGTCCTAGAAGATGAAGAGCGCGCGGATGCACTGGAAGGGGCAGGCGGTGGATGGTTCGCTCTGCTAGGCCGCATTGCAGCACGGTGAGCTTCCCACTGGGACATATGATATTTATTCATGTGACGATTCATGGAAGAAGTTGTCAAACTGCTGAGGTTTTGCCCTCTACTAACAGAATCACGACAAATTTTACAGATCACATAATTTGGGCGATCTTTTGCTATGTCAAAAAAGGACCAGGCTAGGCAAGGCTTAGAGGGCATGCGACCTGCTGAGCCACCCTGACTAGTGCTCAGAGGCACAGTGGTGGCTGAGGATGCAGTTGTAGACGTGCTACCAGTACTCCGACTCTGTCCAGGAAGGCGCAAGGTAACTTCGTTGTCAGTTGCATCCTCCTCCACCGTCTCTGTTGACCTCCTCGAGGGCCTAACTGTGGGTTGACAGTAGGTGGGATCTAGAACTTCCTCATCAATTGTTGTGTTTGCACTCCCCTCACCCTCAGACCGAGCCTCTTCTTGCCCTGACCGAATATTTAAGTTGTCATCCCAATCTGGTATCTGCGTCTCATCGTCATCAGTATGTTCCTCATTGTCTATTACCACAGGTGTTTCAGTTTGTGAATAAGGGTCAACATTATGCTCAAAAACTTGGTCATCACGGCCTGAATCTGAGTCACAAAGGTTCTGCGCATCACTGCAGATCATTTCCTGGTCTGTACTCACTGTAGTTTGGGAGCAGATCTCTGATTCCCAGGCTATAGTGTGACTGAACAGCTCTGCAGACTCAGCCATCTCAGTTCCACCATACTGTGCAGGGCGGATGGAGACTTCAGAGCTGGGACATCTTACTTTTGCTGGAAGATGGTCTATCTTCAGCAGATGTTAATGGAGCTTTGCCACCTTCCTTATGGACAAACCCTTTTTTTCCTTTTCCAACACGCCTCTTCCCCTTTCCACCAGAATCTGTCATTTTGCCACTTATTTTGATTGTGACAAGATTGTGCACTTAAAATGTGGTAGTAAAAATTGAGAGGTGGTGTAGATTGCAGCTGTGGTCTAGCTTTATTAACAGCAGAATAAACAACAATAACTATCCCTGACAATGCAACTACGGCCCTTAAACTGGCAACATAGTTTGCTAGTATAATGACTTAGTAACAATGAGTTTGAGTGTGCAATGCAGAGGTGGTGCACATAGGTTTGCACCAGTGGGACACTAATGGAAGTCCAACAGCCACTTTTAGGATGCCACTAAGTTTCCTCAGTGTTTGGTATTATAATGGCTTTGTAACAAGGAGCTTGAGTGTGCAATGCAGAGGTGCTGCAAATATCTTTGCACTAGTGGGACACTCATGGAAGTCCAACAGCCACTTTTAGGATGCCACTAAGTTTACTCAGTGTTTGCTAGTATAATGGCTTAGTAACAATGAGTTTGAGTGTGCAATGCAGAGGTGCTGCACATAGATTTGCACCAGTGGGACACTAATGAAGTCCAACAGCCACTTTTAGGATGCCACTAAGTTTACTCAGTGTTTGCTAGTATAATGGCTTTGTAACAATGAGCTTGAGTGTGCAATGCAGAGGTGCTTCAAATATCTTTGCACCAGTGGGACACTAATGGAAGTGCAACAGCCACTTTTAGGATGCCACTAAGTTTACTCAGTGTTTGCTAGTATAATGGCTTAGTAACAATGAGCTTGAGTGTGCAAAGGGCAGGAGGGTACAGTGGCAGGGTTGTGGGTCTGGGTAGAGGAAAGGAAGCCTCCCTTTCTATCCCTCCTAATGGGGAAATGCAGCGAGGAAATCCCTGACCTTAGCTACACAGACGCTGTCATCTTGTGTAGCTGTTAAAATCTGTTTTCACGTAACCTGACTGTCACCTATGGCTCTGACCCTGCCGGTATTAGCCCTTAAAAGGACTAATAGAAATTTCTATCCCTATTCTGTATAGCGCTGTGTATAGAGCGTACACAGCAGTATCGAAGACAGGAGCTACGCCAGCGGTGACTGACACCAAGACGCAGAAGGCAGATAATGGCGTGCTGGAGGAAAATGTCCGTTTTTATAATGCATGGACATGTGACATGGACATCCTATCACACATGCCGTTGCTTCTCTGGCTAAAAGTCCACTTAGCTGTGTGTGTCTGGGATTGGCTGACATTCTGGCCCGCCCCACTACACGCGCGCGCTTAGGGAAGGAAGACAAGGAAAAAAAAACCATTATCCAAACAGCAGTGATCTGAATGCGCTGTTCCCGCACACTATACGCTGAAATTTCATAATAGTGTGAGTCACAAAGTGACTTACACTATTACAGCGGAAAGCCAGCTAGTAATTAGCTTGTCTTTTTGCTGCTAAAACCGTTCTCGAACGTATCTAGAACTATCGAGCTTTAGCAAAAAGCTCGAGTTCTAGTTCGATCTAGAACAGCCCCCAAAATCACTCGAGCCGCGAACTGGAGAACCTCGAACCGCGAACCGCGCTCAACTCTAGTCACTAGGCTAAATCGGCGTCCTAGTAAATAATAGCGCAGGGTTTCCAGGGCCCACTTCACAGCTAAGGCTTGTCGCTCAACCACACTGTATTTTTTTTCTGCCTCCTTAAGTTTTCTGCTTAGTTGGCCCACCAGAGGCATGTGTTTGAACAATAAACTCCCGTTTAAAGTTTGGGGTAACCAACACTGGTTGGTCACATAAAGCCTTTTTCAACCCTTGAAAGACGTTCTCTGCTTCTGCGTTCCACTTTATTGAGACAGAGGTTGACCCCTTGGTAAGATCTGTGAGTGTGGCTGCGATAGTAGCAAAATTTTTGATGAACTGCTGGTAATAGCCAATGATGCTCAAAAAGGCTCTGACCTGTCTTTTGGTGACCGGTTGTGGCCAATTCTGAATGGCGTCCACTTTTTTAGCCTTAGGTTTTATAACTCCCCTACCAATGATGTATCCCAGATAGCGAGCTTCTTCCAACCCCAATGTACACTTCTTGGGATTGGCAGTCAACCTGGCAGCCCTTAGAGAGTCCAAGACAGCTTGTACCTTTTGGCAAATGAGTTTCCCAGTTATCACTAAAGATAATGATATCGTCCAAATATGCGGATGCATACTGGACAGGGGGCTTTAGGATGATATCCATTAGTCGTTGGAAGGTGGCTGGGGCTCCATGCAACCCAAATGGCATATCCCGGTACTGGAACAGTCCCTGTGGCGTAACAAAGGCAGTTTTCTCTTTGGCCGAGTTAGTGAGGGGAATCTGCCAATAACCTTTTGTTAAGTCAATAGTGGATATGTATCTGGCTGAACCTAGTCTCTCTATAAGTTCATCAACTCTTGGCATGGGGTAGGCATCGAATTTCGATACCTCATTTAACTTGCGAAAATCATTACAAAACCAGATAGACCCATCGGGCTTGGGCACCAGTACGATAGGACTAGCCCACTCACTCCGGGACTCCGCAATAACCCCGAGCGCCAGCATTTTCTTTACTTCCTGGGCAATGGAATTCGATATGGTTTTAACCGTACTCGTGTCTGAGGGTCGGTGACAATCTCATGTTTAATTAGGTGAGTACGGCCGGGTAGTTCTGTAAAAATATCTGCGTTTTATCTGTATGAACGCCTTGGTTTCTTGTATTTGGGTCTTGGATAGCGTGTCTGCAATAGCCACCTCTGGTGGTACTATCTGGGGGTCACTTACCTCAGATGTTGATGCCACTCGAGGCCCACTATCAAGGGTAGTCTCTGCTACCAGACTCTCTCTGTCCCACCAGGAACTTAAGCAAGTTTATGTGGTAGATTTGTTGGGGTTTTCTCTTGTCTGGTTGGTGTACCTTATAATTCACTTCACTTATTTTTTACAGCACCTCGTATGCCCCCTGCCATTTTGCAAGAAATTATTTTCTACAGTAGGTACCAACACTAACACCCTCTCCCCAGGTTGAAAAACTCGTGTTTTAGCCGCCCGGTTGTACACCCTGCTTTGGGCGCGTTGGGCGCGCTCCAAACATTCTTTGACTATTGGCATAACTGCCGCAATTCTGTCCTGCATGATTGTTATATGTTCAACTACACTGCGGTAAGGAGTCACCTCTTGCTCTCAAGTCTCCTTGGCAATATCCAACAGTCCTCTGGGACACCGCCCATAGACCAATTCAAAAGGTGAAAAGCCTGTGGAGGATTGGGGTACCTCTCGTATGGCGAACAAGAGATATAGCAGGAGAGCATCCCAATCCCTTACGTCCTTATCCACCACCCTTTTCAACATCCTCTTTAGGGTTTTATTAAAGCGCTCGACCAGACCGTCAGTTTGAGGGTGATACACTGAGGTACGCAGGTGGGAGATTTTTAGTAATTTACATAGTTCTTTGAGTATAGGAGACATAAAGGGGGTCCCCTGATCCATAAGTATCTCTTTTGGAATGCCTGTGCGAGAAAACATGTTAAAAGCTCCTTTGAAATTGCTTTTGCATTGGCATTCCGTAAGGGTACAGCCTCCGGATAACGGGTGGCGTAATCCAGTACCACCAAAATGTATTGATGACCCCTGGCAGATTTAACTATTGGACTGACTAAATCCATTGCTATCCTCTCAAAGAAAAAAAAAGGGGAACCAGCACAATCTGAAATTGGCATGCATCATATAAAAAGTGAAAATTCACAAATTTATTCCAACTGTACTATAATAAAAAAATGAGATTTTTAGCAAATAATTGATCAATTTTTTGAGCCACCCCTGCCAACGTCACGGCAAATCTCAATAGGGGGGTCCTACTCTACATTCTGTATTTCATGTGCCATGCGGCCTCCTAGATAAAGTTAAAAGCAGAACCATAATGGAGCACACATACCTGCAACCTGTATATAGCCGCTTCCATGTTGCAAAAAAGGCACTTGTGGATAGAGACCAGCCCAGGTCCCAGCATGTGGAGCAAGCTCTACACATACCAGGACTATATCACAACTGATCCTCCCAGTGCCAAACAGCAACCATTGATAAAGGCGGACCAGATCCAAGAATGGTGCTTAATTAGCATTGCCTGTGGAAAGGGGTGAGGTAACTGAGTCTGAACAGCTACCAACAGGAGGAATATATTGCAAACCAAAATCAGGCGTGCATGGTATGGTGTTGGTCAGACACCAGATTTGTAGCATAACTACGGTCAAAACAGAGAAAAAAAAGGGGAACCAGCACGATCTGAAATTGGCATGCATCATATAAAAAGTGAAAATTCACAAATTTATTCCAACTGTACTATAATAAAAAAATGAGATTTTTAGCAAATAATTGATCAATTTTTTGAGCCACCCCTGCCAACGTCACGGCAAATCTCAATAGGGGGGTCCTACTCTACATTCTGTATTTCATGTGCCATGCGGCCTCCTAGATAAAGTTAAAAGCAGAACCATAATGGAGCACACATACCTGCAACCTGTATATAGCCGCTTCCATGTTGCAAAAAAGGCACTTGTGGATAGAGACCAGCCCAGGTCCCAGCATGTGGAGCAAGCTCTACACATACCAGGACTATATCACAACTGATCCTCCCAGTGCCAAACAGCAACCATTGATAAAGGCGGACCAGATCCAAGAATGGTGCTTAATTAGCATTGCCTGTGGAAAGGGGTGAGGTAACTGAGTCTGAACAGCTACCAACAGGAGGAATATATTGCAAACCAAAATCAGGCGTGCATGGTATGGTGTTGGTCAGACACCAGATTTGTAGCATAACTACGGTCAAAACAGAGAAAAAAAAGGGGAACCAGCACGATCTGAAATTGGCATGCATCATATAAAAAGTGAAAATTCACAAATTTATTCCAACTGTACTATAATAAAAAAAATGAGATTTTTAGCAAATAATTGATCAATTTTTTGAGCCACCCCTGCCAACGTCACGGCAAATCTCAATAGGGGGGTCCTACTCTACATTCTTTATTTCATGTGCCATGCGGCCTCCTAGATAAAGTTAAAAGCAGAACCATAATGGAGCACACATACCTGCAACCTGTATATAGCCGCTTCCATGTTGCAAAAAAGGCACTTGTGGATAGAGACCAGCCCAGGTCCCAGCATGTGGAGCAAGCTCTACACATACCAGGACTATATCACAACTGATCCTCCCAGTGCCAAACAGCAACCATTGATAAAGGCGGACCAGATCCAAGAATGGTGCTTAATTAGCATTGCCTGTGGAAAGGGGTGAGGTAACTGAGTCTGAACAGCTACAAACAGGAGGAATATATTGCAAACCAAAATCAGGCGTGCATGGTATGGTGTTGGTCAGACACCAGATTTGTAGCATAACTACGGTCAAAACAGAGAAAAAAAAGAGAAAAAAAAGAGAAAAAAAAGGGGAACCAGCACGATCTGAAATTGGCATGCATCATATAAAAAGTGAAAATTCACAAATTTATTCCAACTGTACTATAATAAAAAAATGAGATTTTTAGCAAATAATTGATCAATTTTTTGAGCCACCCCTGCCAACGTCACGGCAAATCTCAATAGGGGGGTCCTACTCTGCATTCTGTATTTCATGTGCCATGCGGCCTCCTAGATAAAGTTAAAAGCAGAACCATAATGGAGCACACATACCTGCAACCTGTATATAGCCGCTTCCATGTTGCAAAAAAGGCACTTGTGGATAGAGACCAGCCCAGGTCCCAGCATGTGGAGCAAGCTCTACACATACCAGGACTATATCACAACTGATCCTCCCAGTGCCAAACAGCAACCATTGATAAAGGCGGACCAGATCCAAGAATGGTGCTTAATTAGCATTGCCTGTGGAAAGGGGTGAGGTAACTGAGTCTGAACAGCTACCAACAGGAGGAATATATTGCAAACCAAAATCAGGCGTGCATGGTATGGTGTTGGTCAGACACCAGATTTGTAGCATAACTACGGTCAAAACAGAGAAAATTTTGCAACATAGAAGCGGTTATATACAGGTTACAGGTATGTGTGCTCTATTATGGTTCTGCTTTTAACTTTATCTAGGAGGCCGCATGGCACATGAAATACAGAATGTAGAGTAGGACCCCCCTATTGAGATTTGCCGTGACGTTGGCAGGGGTGGCTCAAAAAATTGATCAATTATTTGCTAAAAATCTCATTTTTTTATTGTAGTACAGTTGGAATAAATCTGTGAATTTTCACTTTTTATATGATGCATGCCAATTTCAGATCGTGCTGGCTCCCCTCTCTCTCTGTTTGGTCGTAGTTATGCTACAAATTCTGGTGGCCGGTCACCACCATGCCATGCACGCCTGATTTTGGTTTGCTATGTATTCCTCCTGTTGGTAGCTGTTCAGATTCAGTTACCTCACCCCTTTCCACAGGCAATGCTAATTAAGCACCATCTTGGATCTGGTCCGCCTTTATCAATGGTTGCTGTTTGGCACTGGGAGGATCAGTTCTGATATAGTCCTGGTATGGTGTAGAGCTTGCTCCACATGCTGGGACCTGGGCTGGTCTCTATCCACAAGTGCCTTTTTTGCAACATAGAAGCGGTTATATACAGGTTACAGGTATGTGTGCTCTATTATGGTTCTGCTTTTAACTTTATCTAGGAGGCCGCATGGCACATGAAATACAGAATGTAGAGTAGGACCCCCCTATTGAGATTTGCCGTGACGTTGGCAGGGGTGGCTCAAAAAATTGATCAATTATTTGCTAAAAATCTCATTTTTTTTATTGTAGTACAGTTGGAATAAATCTGTGAATTTTCACTTTTTATATGATGCATGCCAATTTCAGATCGTGCTGGCTCCCCTCTCTCTCTGTTTGGTCGTAGTTATGCTACAAATTCTGGTGGCCGGTCACCACCATGCCATGCACGCCTGATTTTGGTTTGCTATGTATTCCTCCTGTTGGTAGCTGTTCAGATTCAGTTACCTCACCCCTTTCCACAGGCAATGCTAATTAAGCACCATCTTGGATCTGGTCCGCCTTTATCAATGGTTGCTGTTTGGCACTGGGAGGATCAGTTCTGATATAGTCCTGGTATGGTGTAGAGCTTGCTCCACATGCTGGGACCTGGGCTGGTCTCTATCCACAAGTGCCTTTTTTGCAACATAGAAGCGGTTATATACAGGTTACAGGTATGTGTGCTCTATTATGGTTCTGCTTTTAACTTTATCTAGGAGGCCGCATGGCACATGAAATACAGAATGTAGAGTAGGACCCCCCTATTGAGATTTGCCGTGACGTTGGCAGGGGTGGCTCAAAAAATTGATCAATTATTTGCTAAAAATCTCATTTTTTTATTGTAGTACAGTTGGAATAAATCTGTGAATTTTCACTTTTTATATGATGCATGCCAATTTCAGATCGTGCTGGCTCCCCTCTATCCTCTCAAAGGGCACCTCTATTATTGGCAAGGGTACAAAGGGGCTTCTAAAATGTGTCATAGGTGCAGTCAACTGGCATGTAGGACAGGACTGACAGTACTGAGTTACATCTCCCACCTGACCCAGCCAAAAGAAACGTTGCAGAATACGGCATTTTGTCTTTTCTCCAGCCAGGTGGCCCCCCCAAGGATGTTTATGTGCCAGGTCTAAAACCACCTGACGAAAAGATTTTGGTACCACTAGCTGTTCCACCACCACTCCTCGCATCTTTTCAATGTGGTACAGCATGCCCTGTTGCACTGCCACATGTGGAAACTCATTTTGAGCCCCTGGGTTTCCCTGGGTTTCCCTCAGAGACCTTCACATTTTCCCATGCCCTTGTTAAAGTAGGATCTTGGTGTTGAGCGGTCCCGAAATTATCACGGGCCACCTCAAGACCTGGCATCTCTATACCATCCTCTAGCGTGTCCGCCTCGCCTGCAAACACAGCCAGAGGAGAGTGTACAGATTCTGGAGCTACCCCTGTGCTGGGTCCCCCATCATCTTGCTCCAGTGGCTCAGGGGCAAGCCCCAGGGTATCGTTCACCAGTTTTTCTTCAACCGGGGTGTTCACGCAATTTTTAATGTTGCACAAGTCCCAGAATAAGGGAAAGTCTCTCCCCAGGATTACACTATGCAACATAGTCTTTACGATCACCGCCTGATGTCTTTTGGCCCCCAAGAGTGTGGCAAGAGTTACCCAGGCTGTGGGGTAGTTTTTTAGCCTCGCCATGTATGGAACTAATGCCCACAGTTGAATCTGTTATTGCTCCAGGGTCCACCAAGCTAGCATGTACCAAGGTTACTTGACTGTCAGAGTCTAAGATGGCATTCACACTATAGCCGTTGACCTCAATGCAACACACATGTTTTTCATTTCCCGTGAGGATCTCCACAGCACAGACTAAACATATAATGACAGACACCTTGTAGTGTTACAGTCCATCGGCTCTGTAGTTAATGGGCAGTTAGCAGCTACGTGGCTGAGCCCACGACATCACCAACACTGAATAGGCCCTTGTTTCCCAGTTGGGGACCTCAGTCTGGGCCTGTTGAGTTGCTGAGAAATTACACCGCTAACATAGTCCTTTGTGGACCTGCTACCCCTAGTTGCAACATTCTCTTCTTTTGAAAAGGAGTAGTTTTAGCAGGACTTTCAGGCGATTTCCTAGAACCCCAGCAAAGCGAAAGCATCCCCTGGAGTAGGCTTTCAGAAGTGCTGTAACGCTCGACCATTTTCACCAACTGGTCAGCGCTAGTTGGGTCACCCTGTCCGACCCACCTTTGGATCTTAGCCGGTAAGGATCGCAGGTACTTGTCTAGGACAACACGTTCCACCATCTGTGTGGGCGCCAAAGTTTCTGGTTGCAGCCATTTATTCACCAGATGGATGAGGTCATGCATTTGTGAACGAGCTGGGTGATGTGCCACAAAAGTCCATAGATGTACCCTCTGTGCCCGTACATATGTGTTTACTCCCAGCCTTGCCAGGATTTCACCTTTTAGTTTAATATAGTCCATAGCATCAGCTCCACTTAGATCATAATATGCTTTTTGCGGATCTCCGATCAGGAATGGAGCGACCACTTCAGCCCATTTGTCCACCGGTAGGCGCTCACGTTCTGCAATACGTTCAAACACTGCCAGACATGCTTCCACATCATCATCAGTAGTCATTTTAAGTAAAGTCTTTTGTACGGCTTTCTGCGCACTGGCAGAGCCTTGTGCACAGTCCTCCGCGTCTCGCGGCTGCCGAACCAAGGACTTTTTTATTGCATTTAACTGCTCTTGTTGCATTTGGTGCTGCTACTCCAGCGCCTTCTGGAGGTAAGTATTGGTCTGTTGTTGGTTAATTTTGGCCTGCACCAACTGATTCAGCAGCTCCTCCATATTGCTGGTCTCTTGGCTCTTCAGCAGCACAGGAGCTTTCAGCCAGGACATTAACAAGAGCCAATGCCCATAGAATGGTTTATCTGTAGTTACAGTCCAATAGCCACTAATGCCCGCATTCTCCACCATTTGTGAGACAGGGGATATAGCTCAGCTGGGATCTTTGCTTTGGTCCAAGAAAGTGGCTATGGATTCATAGATGACAGCGGCAGACTGGCAGGTTCCATACAGATACGGCCACTGCAATGTTTTATTGTGTACACTTATCTCTCAGTGTTACACATGCAAAAACAGGAAAATAAATGTTTAAGGCCGTCTGGCCACTAACTAACAACAGAATGGTAACTACAAAATAAACCTATGTAACAAACAAAACAGTATTCTCTTACTGTGTCGGTTCCTCAGCACAGCAAGCGGAGGTATGGAGTCTCAGCACCAGCAGCCATGAGCCTGTACTGCTCTCCTCAGCAGTCTCCTTGTTCTGAATGCCTCCTGATTATTTCAGCTGATCCAGTGAGGAATCAAAACCTGGATTGAATGTGGAGAAGGGAGCAACCAGTCCCACTGCCATTCCTACTGATTAGTCCAGGAAAAACCGAAACCAAAATTACACTGAAATAAACAGGCTTCAGTGACTAACTTATTGCTGAGCCAGATATAACTTTCCGAGCTTTTCCCAGCCCATTTGCATGGGCTGACTGCTCCACAGTCAGTACATGGAGACATATGAAATGAACCGATGGGAAACATACCTGTTCTCTAGTACTTCTCCCCTCGGTATCTCACAATCTATATATATATCTATATATATATATATATATATATATAGTTCCGGAATTGCGTCAGTGCAGACCTTCATTGGACCTGTGGGCTGACTAATAAAGTGTGCTTGTGCATTCAAAATTCATCGGTATGGACCTGCATGTTCACAAATGCTGGTATCCGCATCATTAATTATTATTATTATTATTTATTATTATAGCGCCATTTATTCCATGGTGCTTTACAAGTGAGAGAGGGTATTTGTACAACAATCATTAACAGTACAAGACAGACTGGTATAGGAGGAGAGAGGACCCTGCCCGCGAGGGCTCACAGTCTACAGGGAATGGGTGATGGTACAATAGGTGAGGACAGAGCTGGTTGCGCAGTGGTGTACTGGACTGAGGGCTATTGTAGGTTGTAGGCTTGTTGGAAGAGGTACGTCTTGAGGTTCCTCTTGAAGCTTTCCACGGTAGTGGAGAGTCTGATGTGCTGAGGTAGAGCGTTCCAGAGTATGGGGGATGCACGGGAGAAATCTTGTACGCGATTGTGGGAAGAGGAGATAAGAGAGGAGCAGAGAAGGAGATCTTGTAAGGATCTGAGGTTGCGTGCAGGTAGGTACCGGGAGACTAGGTCACAGAAGTAGGGAGGAGACCGGTTGTGCATGGCTTTGTATGTCATGGTTAATGTTTTGAACTGAAGTCGTTGGGCGATGGGAAGCCAGTGAAGGGATTGGCAGAGTGGCGAGGCTGGGGAGTAGCGAGGGGAGAGGTGGATTAAGCGGGCCGCAGAGTTTAGGATAAATTGGAGGGGTGCAAGAGTGTTGGAAGGGAGGCCAATAAATTAATGGGACCATACCCAAGGACTCAACACTTGAATCTCACATATAATAGTGAGAAAATGATAGTAAAATTTTGTAGTAAATATTATATCTCATCACTATAGAAACAGGACTAAATGCAGATCTATGTACTAACAGCCATTATAAGACCACTCAGGTAACTCAGGTTCAAAACATCAAACGTAAATGCCAAATCCTCTCAATCGTTATATATCTATATATGTAATTGCCTTATTCTGTCTGTCTGTCTGTCTGTCTGTCTGTCTATCTGTCTGTCTGTCATGCTCCGAAATTGTGTCCTTACGGTGACACAAAGCTGATTGGCCGCTGGGCTCGCCATGGCCCCGCCCCCCCACACGGATTGGCCGCTTGCCCAGGCTGCGCCCCCACACGGATTGGCCAGCCGCTCGCCCAGGCTCCGCCCCCCCCCACAGATTGGCCTCTCGCCCCGGCACCCTGCAGGCATTGGCAATTCGGCCACGCCACGCCCCGCCCCCCTCACGCAATGCACGCTAGCTCTGGCTCCGCCCCCTCCCTCCCCCGCGCATTTCCCGAACTGACACGGCTGTCACGGAGGTGAGTACTGTACTCCCTCCCTCCCCCCCCCCGGCCCCCGCTCGCACGGGAGTGGTGTGGATACGTTGCTTACCATGCTCGCATGGTTACAAGCGCTGTCACGGAGGTGAGTACTGTACTCCCTCCCCCCCCCCTTCCCCCGGCCCCCGCTCGCACGGGAGTGGTGTGGATACGTTGGTAACCATGCTCGCATGGTTACAAGCGCTGTCACGGAGGTGAGTACTGTACTCCCTCCCCCCCCCTTCCCCCGGCCCCCGCTCGCACGGGAGTGGTGTGGATACGTTGGTAACCATGCTCGCATGGTTACAAGCGCATCAAGGTCCTGCTGCCTGCTGCGGCGGAAGATCCACACGCACACACACAAACATACACACACATCAGATCACACTCACTCTCACACACACCTCACACACACCTCACATCACATTCACATCGCATTCACATCGCATTCACATACTCACAACATCCTGGGATATCGCTTGCTTCTCAGCCTGTTGTGACCTTCCAGGACCTGACGGAGGATCACATGGCCAGAGGCATGTGATATCTCCGGGTGTTGTGAGTATGAGCGCGTAAGTGCGACATCGTCAGTGTCTGTGTGTGTGAGTGGATGCGATCGGGTGTGTGTGAGTGGATGCGATCGGGTGTGTGTGAGTGGATGCGATCGGGTGTGTGTGAGTGGATGCGATCGGGTGTGTGTGAGTGGATGCGATCGTGTGTGTGAGTGGATGCGATCGGGTGTGTGTGAGTGGATGCGATCGGGTGTGTGAGTGTCGGCAGAGGAGCACAGCGTGCTGGAGGAGGCTGGGAGCAGAGAGGCTGATCATGGGGAAGAGGGGAAGGCTGATGCTGAAGGAGGCTGGGATGGGGAGGCTGGGAGGAAGGAGGCTGGGAGGAGAGAGGCTGAGCCTGGGGAAGGCTGGGAAGGGGAGGCTGATGCTGAGGGAGGCTGGAAGGAGAGAGTCTGATGCTGGGGGAGGCTGGAAAGAGAGAGGCTGATGCTGGTGGAGGCTGATGCTTGGGGAGGCTGATGCTGGGGGAGACTGGGAGCGGAAGGCTGATGCTGAGGGAGGCTGGGAGGGGGAGGCTGGGAGGAAGGAGGCTGGGAGGAGAGAGGCTGATCCTGGGGAAGGCTGGGAAGGGGAGGCTGATGCTGAGGGAGGCTGGAAGGAGAGAGGCTGATGCTGGGGGAGGCTGGAAGGAGAGAGGCTGATGCTGGCGGAGGCTGATGCTGGGGGAGGCTGGAAGGAGAGAGGCTGATGCTGGTGGAGGCTGATGCTTGGGGAGGCAGGGAGAGGGAGGCTGATGCTGAGGGAGGCTGGGAGGAGGGAGGCTGGGAGGAGAGAGGCTGATCCTGGGGAAGGCTGGGAAGGGGAGGCTGATGCTGAGGGAGGCTGGAAGGAGAGAGGCTGATGCTGGGGGAGGCTGGAAGGAGAGAGGCTGATGCTGGCAGAGGCTGATGCTGGGGGAGGCTGGAAGGAGAGAGGCTGATGCTGGTGGAGGCTGATGCTTGGGGAGGCTGGGAGAGGGAGGCTGATGCTGAGGGAGGCTGGGAGGAGAGAGGCTGGGAGGAGAGAGGCTGATCCTGGGGAAGGCTGGGAAGGGGAGGCTGATGCTGAGGGAGGCTGGAAGGAGAGAGGCTGATGCTGGGGGAGGCTGGAAGGAGAGAGGCTGATGCTGGCGGAGGCTGATGCTGGGGGAGGCTGGAAGGAGAGAGGCTGATGCTGGTGGAGGCTGATGCTTGGGGAGGCTGGGAGAGGGAGGCTGATGCTGAGGGAGGCTGGGAGGAGAGAGGCTGGGAGGAGAGAGGCTGATCCTGGGGAAGGCTGGGAAGGGGAGGCTGATGCTGAGGGAGGCTGGAAGGAGAGAGGCTGATGCTGGGGGAGGCTGGAAGGAGAGAGGCTGAGGCTGGGAGGAGAGAGGCTGATGCTAGGGAAGGCTGATGCTGAGGGAGGCTGGGAGGGGAAAGCTGATGCTGGGGAAGGCTGGGAGGACGGCGGCTGGGAGGAGAGAGGCTGATCCTGGGGAAGGCTGGGAGAGGGAGGCTGATGCTGGGGGAGGCTGGAAGGAGAGAGGCTGATGCTGGCGGAAGCTGATGCTGGGGGAGGCTGGAAGGAGAGAGGCTGATGCTGGTGGAGGCTGATGCTTGGGGAGGCTGGGAGGAAGGAGGCTGGGAGGAGAGAGGCTGAACCTGGGGAAGGCTGGGAAAGGGAGGCTGATGCTGAGGGAGGCTGGAAGGAGAGAGTCTGATGCTGGGGGAGGCTGGAAAGAGAGAGGCTGATGCTGGTGGAGGCTGATGCTTGGGGAGGCTGATGCTTGGGGAGACTGGGAGCGGAAGGCTGATGCTGAGGGAGGCTGGGAGGGGGAGGCTGGGAGGAAGGAGGCTGGGAGGAGAGAGGCTGATCCTGGGGAAGGCTGGGAAGGGGAGGCTGATGCTGAGGGAGGCTGGAAGGAGAGAGGCTGATGCTGGGGGAGGCTGGAAGGAGAGAGGCTGATGCTGGCGGAGGCTGATGCTGGGGGAGGCTGGAAGGAGAGAGGCTGATGCTGGTGGAGGCTGATGCTTGGGGAGGCTGGGAGAGGGAGGCTGATGCTGAGGGAGGCTGGGAGGAGGGAGGCTGGGAGGAGAGAGGCTGATCCTGGGGAAGGCTGGGAAGGGGAGAGGCTGAGGCTGGGAGGAGAGAGGCTGATGCTAGGGAAGGCTGATGCTGAGGGAGGCTGGGAGGGGAAAGCTGATGCTGGGGAAGGCTGGGAGGACGGAGGCTGGGAGGAGAGAGGCTGATCCTGGGGAAGGCTGGGAGAGGGAGGCTGATGCTGGGGGAGGCTGGAAGGAGAGAGGCTGATGCTGGCGGAGGCTGATGCTGGGGGAGGCTGGAAGGAGAGAGGCTGATGCTGGTGGAGGCTGGGAGGAAAGAGGCTGGGAGGAGAGAGGCTGAACCTGGGGAAGGCTGGGAAAGGGAGGCTGATGCTGAGGGAGGCTGGAAGGAGAGAGTCTGATGCTGGGGGAGGCTGGAAAGAGAGAGGCTGATGCTGGTGGAGGCTGATGCTTGGGGAGGCTGATGCTGGGGGAGACTGGGAGCGGAAGGCTGATGCTGAGGGAGGCTGGGAGGGGGAGGCTGGGAGGAAGGAGGCTGGGAGGAGAGAGGCTGATCCTGGGGAAGGCTGGGAAGGGGAGGCTGATGCTGAGGGAGGCTGGAAGGAGAGAGGCTGATGCTGGGGGAGGCTGGAAGGAGAGAGGCTGATGCTGGCGGAGGCTGATGCTGGGGGAGGCTGGAAGGAGAGAGGCTGATGCTGGTGGAGGCTGATGCTTGGGGAGGCTGGGAGAGGGAGGCTGATGCTGAGGGAGGCTGGGAGGAGGGAGGCTGGGAGGAGAGAGGCTGATCCTGGGGAAGGCTGGGAAGGGGAGGCTGATGCTGAGGGAGGCTGGAAGGAGAGAGGCTGATGCTGGGGGAGGCTGGAAGGAGAGAGGCTGATGCTGGCGGAGGCTGATGCTGGGGGAGGCTGGAAGGAGAGAGGCTGATGCTGGTGGAGGCTGATGCTTGGGGAGGCTGGGAGAGGGAGGCTGATGCTGAGGGAGGCTGGGAGGAGGGAGGCTGGGAGGAGAGAGGCTGATCCTGGGGAAGGCTGGGAAGGGGAGGCTGATGCTGAGGGAGGCTGGAAGGAGAGAGGCTGATGCTGGGGGAGGCTGGAAGGAGAGAGGCTGAGGCTGGGAGGAGAGAGGCTGATGCTAGGGAAGGCTGATGCTGAGGGAGGCTGGGAGGGAAAGCTGATGCTGGGGAAGGCTGGGAAGGGGAGGCTGATGCTGAGGGAGGCTGGAAGTAGAGAGGCTGATGCTGGGGGAGGCTGGAAGGAGAGAGGCTGATGCTGGCGGAGGCTGATGCTGGGGGAGGCTGGAAGGAGAGAGGCTGATGCTGGTGGAGGCTGATGCTTGGGGAGGCTGGGAGAGGGAGGCTGATGCTGAGGGAGGCTGGGAGGAGGAAGGCTGGGAGGGGTAGGTTGAGAGAAGAGAGGCTGATGCTGGGGGAGGCTGATGCTGGGTGAGGCTGGGAGGGGGAGGCTGATGCTGGGGGAGGGTGGGAGGAAGGAGGCTGGGAGGAGAGAGGCTGATGCTGGGGAAGGCTGGGAGGAGAGAGGCTGATGCTGGGGACAGAGAGGAGAGGCTGATGCTGGGAGGAGAGAGGCTGATGCTAGGATGAGAGGCTGATGCTGGGAGGAGAGAGGCTGATGCTGGGAGGAGAGAGGCTGATGCTGGGGGCAGAGAAGCTGACGCTGGGGGCAGAGAGGCTGATGCTGGTGCAGCATGGGGGATGGAGCACGATGGGGGGGTGTGCAGCATCGGGGATGGAGCATGATGGGGGGTGCGCAGCATCGGGGATGGAGCACGATGGGGAGTTCGCAGCATGGGGGATGGAGCACGTTTGGGAGTGCGCAGCATAGGGGATGGAGAACGATGGGGAATGCGCAGCATGGGGGTGCACACAGCTACACAGCAAGAGATCAACAAGCAAAAAATAAACCACCACGGTCGATTTGCATAGTTAGCCAATTTGCACTCTGGTTAGCAGCTTAACGACTTACACAGGTAACAATGGTATACAATCCTGTAACTATGGAAAGCATTTTCAAAAACGAACTAACTTCAGCTCTCCCCTCTTCACTCCCAAATTTTACCTCTGGTACACGGAAACACCCTGGACCTGGGTGAGAACACATGAAGAAAAGGAGAAATTCCAGCAACTCCAGGAGAAAGTAGAATTTTCTTTAAAAATGGATTATTTATTGATAATAAAAATATTTCATCAAAGCAAAACAAAATGATTTTTAGTGAGGCAAGACAAAGGAGCCGTTTCCTACGCGTTTCAACCTAGATAGGTCTTAATCATGGAATGCCATGATTCCAACCTATCTACGTTGAAACGCGTAGGAAACGACTCCTCTGTCTTGCCTCACTATTTTTTGTCTTGCTTGGATGGAATATTTTTATTATCAATAAAGAATCCATTTTTAAATAAAATTCTACTTTCTCCTGGAGTTGCTGGAATCTCTCCTTTTCTTCATATCGAAAGCATTTTGGTTTGTTAGCCAATGTGTACTATGGTTACCAGCTTACCCCGGCTCACGGTACACGTGTGCGGGAGTCGGCGTACGCTGGTAACTATGGTACACATTGGGTAAATAAGCAAAGCAATTTGCATAGTTATTCCATTGTGTACCATGGTTACCAGTCTACGACAGTTTCCTGCACATTTAGATTGATGGTCTCCCGCTGTCAAACACGCTGATGCGTGCTGCACAGCCGAAGACCATCGAGCAAAAAATGAAACATCATTATTCAAAACTTTAACTCACACACACTGCTAAATACCTTGAACAAAAATCATACTTCTTGCCTGTAGTCTACCATATCATTTACCATGTCTTGCAATTTTCGTGTTTTTTTCAGATTACGTCTAGCACGATTTACACTGATTGCCTTATAATGGGGCCGAAGCGCAAGTACACCACCGACCAGGAACGAAAAGCAGCTGCAGCAAAAAGAAGGCAACTACAACGTCAAAAACAAAGGCAAATAGAACAAGAGGTCAACAGACAACGATGTGATGCCAACGCTAGCACACAGCCTCCAGAACAAGACACACGTAAACAAACTGCCTGCACAATAACCCACGAGGGTACGGCTCACACACAACAGCTACACCAAGATAATCTTCAAAAAAAGGACAACAGACAAGCCTTGGAAGTATCACCTCCCGCACTTCCACCACAACAGGAGACACCACAAGAAATTAGAAATGAAGAGGTAAGTCAGAAGAAGAAGAGAATGGACACACACAAAATACACATAGTAACTACCAAAATCATCCCCCCTCACTAACATGTCTTGCCTCCATTGGCTCCAGTTTGCATCTGCCTGCGCAGATAAATTAATGCCCCAATGCATTCTCTATAAGCCAACGCCCTCTTAGCAATGGGACAAGTACTGTCACATCAACTGCCTTATATTACAAATGGAAGCAATTAACACCTCTAAAAAGTAACGAGATTTCAACCCATCTCATGCCTTGCTGTATCGTAGCCCCCAAAGGAAGCTCACTACACAATGATAAACACTCCCACACTTCTAGAGTTTTGCGCTTTGCATACTTACCTGATCGTTTACCATAGTTACCAGTATATGCCGGTTCCATGCCCATTCAGATCGATGATCTTCCGCTGTCAAACACGCTGATGCGTGCTGCACAGCGGAACACCAACAAGCAATAAATGAACCATCATTATTCAAGACTTTACCTCATAACCACTGCTACATACCTTTCTCAAAATCCTATAAAAAAAAAAAAAACTAACATGCTGCTGAATACATACTTCTTGCCTGTAGTCTACCATATCATTTGCCATGTCTTGCAATTTTCGTGTCTTTTTCAGATTACGTCTAGCACGATTTACACTGATTGCCTTATAATGGGGCCGAAGCGCAAGTACACCACCGACCAGGAACGAAAAGCAGCTGCAGCAAAAAGAAGGCAACTACAACGTCAAAAACAAAGGCAAATAGAACAAGAGGTCAACAGACAACGATGTGATGCCAACGCTAGCACACAGCCTCCAGAACAAGACACACGTAAACAAACTGCCTGCACAATAACCCACGAGGGTACGGCTCACACACAACAGCTACACCAAGATAATCTTCAAAAAAAGGACAACAGACAAGCCTTGGAAGTATCACCTCCCGCACTTCCAACACAACAGGAGACACCACAAGAAATTAGAAATGAAGAGGTAAGTCAGAAGAAGAAGAGAATGGACACACACAAAATACACATAGTAACTACCAAAATCATCCCACCTCACTAACATGTCTTGCCTCCATTGGTTCCAGTTTGCATCTGCCTGCGCAGATAAATTAATGCCCCAATGCATTCTCTATAAGCCAACGCCCCCTTAGCAACGGGACAAGTACTGTCACATCAACTGCCTTACATTACAAATGGAGGCAACTAACAACGCAAAAAACTATCCAGATTTCTACCCATCACATACCTTGCTGTATCGTAGCCCACAAAGAAGGTCACAACACAACGATAAACACTCCCACACTCCTACAGTTTTTCCACGTGGAACACACACATAATGTAAACCATGTAGTAACATACTTTCAGCAACATTTGTAAAGACCTGCTCAGTAACACAGTGCAACATAGCTCTCACAAGTCAACTCAACACCTTCTCTCATGCACAGTACTCTAACAAAAAAATCCTTTACTTCACTCAACAGTCTAACTGTATTATTTCGTCTATCTGTCTGCCTTTTACAGCTTCACTCAAGAATACTTGACGAGCTCTGTCTTACAAGGGGGCGTAAGCGAAAATACACCAGCGAACATGATAGAAAAATAGCAGCAGCATCAATGCGACAACAACGTCGCAACATCGAGACACTTCAACAAACTACTGAAAGACAAGCCAGAGAAGCTAATTCTCAAAGACTATGTCGACACAAAGCCTCACCTAAACAAATTTCCGATAGACAAGCCCACGATGCTCAAGCTCACACACAACGTCGAAAAAAAGAGACTCTTCAACAAACTGTGGACAGAAAAGCACAAGATGCCACAGCTCACACACAACTTAGAAAACAAGAGACTCTTCAACAAACTATGGACAGACAAGCACAAGATGCCACAGCTCACACACAACGTAGAAAACAAGAGACTCTTCAACAAACTGTGGACAGACAAGCAAAAGATGCCACAGCTCACACACAACGTAGAAAACATGAGACTCTTCAACAAACTGTGGACAGACAAGCACAAGATGCTACAGCTCACACACAACGTAGAAAAAAAAGAGACTCTTCAACAAACTGTGGACAGACAAGCTCAGGATGCTACAGCTCACACACAACGTAGAAAACAAGAGACTCTTCAACAAACTGTGGACAGACAAGCACAAGATGCCACAGCTCACACACAACGTAGAAAACAAGAGACTCTTCAACAAACTGTGGACAGACAAGCACAAGATGCTACAGCTCACACACAACGTAGAAAACAAGAGACTCTTCAACAAACTGTGGACAGACAAGCACAAGATGCTACAGCTCACACACAACGTAGAAAACAAGAGACACTTCAACAAACTGTGGACAGACAAGCACAAGATGCCACAGCTCACACACAACGTAGAAAACAAGAGACACCACAACAAACTGCTGCAAGACAAGCTCAGGATGCAGAAGCCCACAGCCAACAACGGAGACAGGAATCCCCATCTTCCAAACTAAAAAGACAACAACATGATCGCCTAATTCATCACAAAAGAATGATCTACCATCTCAGCCAAACTCAACACAATATTCAACTTTTTACAGCCAGCAGAACACATAATGAAAATACAATTATTCAGCATTACTGTGGAAAGATGAATTCACTCTGCTCCAAATGCAACTCGCACAATTTTACCGATGAAAAACCAGCAGACAATCTGTTCACTCAATGCTGCCAAAAAGGGAAAATTCAGTTGCCCATACCTCAATACTCAGATCTGTTAGAGCAATTGATGAAAGGAAGTCATCCACACAGTAAAAATTTTATGGACAATATCCGAAGCATCAACAGTTCACATGCATTTGCTTCATTTGGAGCCAATATTGCACCGCCGCCAGGATTTGGCCCGTATTGTTTTAAAATTCATGGTCAAATTTACCACCGCACAGGGACACTTCATCCAGAAATGGGCCAAACTCCAAAATATGCTCAATTATACATTTTGGATCCAAATGAAGCAACAGAACAACGGCTGACTGTTCACGAAAACAAAAAGTGTAATACTGAAATGATGCATCAAATTGCACAACTTTTACAACAAATCAATCCATTTGCAGCTGCATATCGCATGCTAAAAGACGTAGAAGCCGAAGAAGAACAGAAGGCTATCACATATGGAACTTCAATGCCTTCTATTGTCATGGCCATTAAACAAGAACGTGGACAAGATCCACGGCGATACAACAAACCACGCATTAGTGAGGTCGCAGTAGTTTTCCAAAATGATGATGGAGAGCCTCCTTTTAACAGGGATATATTAGTTCATCTTCACCCAGACAAAAACAACCCTTTACTTCCTAAAACACAGCGGATTAGCATTTTGCACAGCAACCTTGATGCTCTTCTATATCCGCTTTTCTTTCCAAGAGGTGATCAAGGCTGGCATGAAAACCTACAACAACAAGGTACTACTAGAAGAATAACACAACTGCAATACTACAGTTTTCAACTCTCTGTCCGCAATCACTTTAATCCAATTTTAAACGGTGGAAAACTAACACAACAGTACTTAGTAGATGCATATGTTAAAATAGAAGCTAATCGCCTGAATTACATAAGACAAAATCAAAAAATCCTCAAAGTAGAAGACTACTGTGTTCTTCAAGAACATTTGCAACAAAAATCAATTGAAAAGGGAATACCTATTGGCAAAACAGTTATTCTACCTTCGTCATTTGAAGGAAGCCCCCGCAACATGCAACAACGTTATCAAGATGCAATGGCAATAGTCACTAAGTATGGAAAACCAGACATTTTTGTTACCATGACCTGTAATCCCAAATGGGTTGAAATCACCGAGCATCTGGAACCATGGCAACACGTAGAACATAGGCCTGACTTAGTTGCACGCATATTTCGGCTAAAACTAAAAAGCCTTT
This sequence comes from Anomaloglossus baeobatrachus, assembly GCF_048569485.1. NCBI lineage: Eukaryota > Metazoa > Chordata > Amphibia > Anura > Aromobatidae > Anomaloglossus > Anomaloglossus baeobatrachus. The sequence continues at coordinate 3,110 of NW_027445170.1, read as the reverse complement.
TACAAGACATCAAAAATGGCCTGTTTGGAACAGTCATAGCAATGGTTCATGTCATCGAGTTTCAAAAAAGAGGTCTACCACATGCACATATTCTCCTTATCTTAGACACCAATTCTAAGATTCACACTGAGGAAGACATCGACAACATAGTATGGGCTGAGATTCCTAACCAACAACAATATCCAGAGCTCTATGACATTGTAGTGTCTCATATGGTTCATGGTCCATGTGGAGTTCTTAATCCAGCAAGTCCATGCATGCAAAATGGAAAATGTACTAAAAAATTTCCAAAGGACTTAAAACAGCACACTGTTAAAGATTTAGATGGCTACCCATCATACCGACGACAAGATATTGAGAACATTGTTCACAAAAATAAACATATCAATAACTCATGGATAGTTCCATACAATCCATACCTACTAAAACGCTACAACTGTCACATCAACGTGGAAATCTGTGGTTCAATCAAAAGTGTTAAATATCTTTTTAAGTATATCTACAAAGGCCATGACAAAGCTAATGTCGAAATCCAACAGAAAACTCTGAACCATGATGAATCTTCAACTTTTGTAGACTCAAGATATGTCAGTGCTCCCGAAGCTGCGTGGCGAATATTTGCCTTTCCAATGCATTCACAGTCCCATGCCATTATACGATTAGCTATTCATTTACCACATCAACAACAACTTTATTTTTTTGAAGATGCTCAAGTCGAAGATGTGTCCAAAACTTTAACCACAACCTCAACATTACTAGAATGGTTTTTGCTAAACCAACGAGATAAAAATGCAAGGCAATATTTGTATCGAGAGATTCCAGAGCATTATGTTTGGAAAAAAACTTGGAATCCAAGACTACGTGGAGTAAGCACAATAATTGGACGCATGTATACTGTTAGTCTCAAAGATCAAGAAAGATATTGCCTTCGCCTCTTACTACTGCATGTCAGAGGAGCTACAAGTTATAACCATTTAAAAACCGTTCATGGAGTATTACATGATACATTTAAAGCTGCAGCTTTGGCTTTGGGACTTCTATTTGATGATACAGTTTGGAAACTTACTTTACAAGACGCAGTAACCCTACATATGCCTAAGCAACTTCGTGAATTGTTTGCCTACATTTGCGTGTTTGGCCCCCCTACAAACCCTGATCAACTTTGGACACTTTTCAAAGAAAATCTAATTGAAGATTACTGCTTACATCTTCACAACCAAACTGGTCATTGTTGCAAATGTGAAGCTTACGCCATGCAAGATGTCCAAAATATTTTATTACTACATGGAAAAACGTATGCTGACTTTAATTTGCCACACCCTGAAATACAACTTCCACAAGCTCCGCAGTATAATGAATCTTCAGAATTATTGTTAGCAACAGAGCTGAGAATCTCCTTAAATGAACAACAACAAATTGCATATGACACCATTTTAAGTGCCATTCTTAACCAAGGAAATGCGAACCCTAAATGTTTCTTTATTGACGGTCCTGGAGGAAGCGGCAAAACATACCTTTATGATGTTTTAATACATCACGTTAGAGGGTTGGGAAAAAAAGTGTTGACATCTGCTACAACAGGTATTGCAGCAAATCTATTAAACGAAGGTCGCACTATGCATTCACTATTTGGCATCCCAGTTCCAGTCAATGAAATATCCGTTTCACGAATCAAACAAGATACAGTAGCAGGAAAACTTTTACAAAATGCAAGTCTTTTAATAATTGACGAATGCACTATGGCCTCCAAATATGCTTTGACCTTAATTGACAGACTTCTACGTGAAGTAATGACCACAAAGGTAGCAGAAAAAAATGTAATTCCATTTGGTGGAAAAGTGTTTGTTATTGGGGGAGATTTTCGACAATGCCTTCCAGTTATACCAAGTGGAACAAGAACAGATATTATTGAGTCCAGCTTAAAAATGTCAGAACTTTGGAAAAACTTTACCAAACTCCAACTAATTAACAACATGCGATCTACTGATCCAGATTACAGCAAATGGCTTCTGAAACTTGGTAACGGTGAACTTACCAATCAATATAACCTTGGAGAAGACATTATAGAAATACCTGAAGACATGTTATGTAAAGACTGCATTGTAACTGAGGTTTTTGGACAACGTTTGAACATTGATATTAACGACAAAAACAATGTTAACAAAGCCTCTTCCTATGCAATTCTATGTGCCAAAAATGAAGACGTTACTCTACTAAATTCCCGTGTAATGGATCGCATGCCAGGTGAATATAAGTTGTACAAAAGTGATGATTCAATCGATGTAGATAATGAAGATGAACGTGAACATTATCCCGTTGAATTTTTAAACAGTGTAACACCATCAGGAATGCCATCCCACATACTTCAACTTAAAATTGGAACCATTGTTATGTTGCTCCGGAATCTAAATACCAAACAAGGACTATGTAATGGAACGCGCCTTATTGTGACTGGAATGTATTCACACCTTATTCAAGCAAGAGTCATCACTGGATCAGCTAAAGAAAAGGAAGTGTTAATTCCACGTATTGATATATGTCCTTCAGACACTCGCCTTCCATTTAAACTTCGCCGTCGTCAGTTTCCCCTAAAACCTGCATTTGCCATGACAATAAACAAGTCACAAGGCCAAACTCTACACCGTGTTGGCATATATCTACCTGAACCAGTTTTTGGCCATGGACAACTGTACGTTGCGTTTTCAAGAGTGACAATGAGATGCAACGTCAAAGTACAAGTTCTTGACACACCTTTACAAGGAAAGTTACTTAAAGAGAGTGAAAAGATCTTTACACAAAATGTGGTGTATAAAAATATTTTTAATTAACTTTACACTGTTCATAACCTTCTTTCATTACAAGCCATGGACATCATTAAACATTAGACTCATCTATTAAAACTGTTCATATTAATCACCGATCATAAAAATATTTAACATGAACTAAATAACCAGGAATGTTTCCACAACCTCTTTCCATAGTACCCACTTACCTCATTGTTCCCCTGCTTTCTTCCCTAATAAAATATTCTTACCCCTCCCATCCTTTCATTTTCCTCTCATACAAAAAAAATTGTAACCATTTATAGTATATGAAATATATGTATTGAT
>NW_027445169.1:77500-93663 GCF_048569485.1 Anomaloglossus baeobatrachus | reverse complement strand
AAAGGCCCCAGAGGGAGGGGGCGGCCCCGGGGGCCGAGAAAAGGCCCCAGAGGGAGGGGGCGGCCCGGGGGCCGAGGAAAAGGCCCCAGAGGGAGGGGGGCGGCCCGGGGGCCGAGAAAAGGCCCCAGAGGGAGGGGGCGGCCCGGGGGCCGAGAAAAGGCCCCAGAGGGAGGGGGGCGGCCCGGGGGCCGAGAAAAGGCCCCAGAGGGAGGGGGCGGCCCGGGGGCCGAGAAAAGGCCCCAGAGGGAGGGGGGCGGCCCGGGGGGCCGAGAAAAGGCCCCAGAGGGAGGGGGCGGCCCCGGGGGCCGAGAAAAGGCCCCAGAGGGAGGGGGCGGCCCGGGGGCCGAGGAAAAGGCCCCAGAGGGAGGGGGCGGCCCGGGGGCCGAGAAAAGGCCCCAGAGGGAGGGGGGCGGCCCGGGGGCCGAGAAAAGGCCCCAGAGGGAGGGGGCGGCCCGGGGGCCGAGAAAAGGCCCCAGAGGGAGGGGGCGGCCCGGGGGCCGAGAAAAGGCCCCAGAGGGAGGGGGCGGCCCGGGGGCCGAGAAAAGGCCCCAGAGGGAGGGGGCGGCCCGGGGGCCGAGAAAAGGCCCCAGAGGGAGGGGGGCGGCCCGGGGGCCGAGAAAAGGCCCCAGAGGGAGGGGGCGGCCCGGGGGCCGAGAAAAGGCCCCAGAGGGAGGGGGGCGGCCCGGGGCCGAGAAAAAGGCCCCAGAGGGAGGGGGGCGGCCCGGGGGCCGAGAAAAGGCCCCAGAGGGAGGGGGCGGCCCGGGGGCCGAGAAAAGGCCCCAGAGGGAGGGGGCGGCCCGGGGGCCGAGGAAAAGGCCCCAGAGGGAGGGGGCGGCCCGGGGGCCGAGAAAAGGCCCCAGAGGGAGGGGGCGGCCCGGGGGCCGAGAAAAGGCCCCAGAGGGAGGGGGCGGCCCGGGGGCCGAGAAAAGGCCCCAGAGGGAGGGGGCGGCCCGGGGGCCGAGAAAAGGCCCAGAGGGAGGGGCGGCCCGGGGGCCGAGAAAAGGCCCCAGAGGGAGGGGGCGGCCCGGGGGCCGAGAAAAGGCCCCAGAGGGAGGGGGCGGCCCGGGGGCCGAGAAAAGGCCCCAGAGGGAGGGGGCGGCCCGGGGGCCGAGAAAAGGCCCCAGAGGGAGGGGGCGGCCCGGGGGCCGAGAAAAGGCCCCAGAGGGAGGGGGCGGCCCGGGGGCCGAGAAAAGGCCCCAGAGGGAGGGGGCGGCCCGGGGGCCGAGAAAAGGCCCCAGAGGGAGGGGGCGGCCCGGGGGCCGAGAAAAGGCCCCAGAGGGAGGGGGCGGCCCGGGGGGCCGAGAAAAGGCCCCAGAGGGAGGGGGCGGCCCGGGGGCCGAGAAAAGGCCCCAGAGGGAGGGGGCGGCCCGGGGGCCGAGAAAAGGCCCCAGAGGGAGGGGGCGGCCCGGGGGCCGAGAAAAGGCCCCAGAGGGAGGGGGCGGCCCGGGGGCCGAGAAAAGGCCCCAGAGGGAGGGGGCGGCCCGGGGGCCGAGAAAAGGCCCCAGAGGGAGGGGGCGGCCCGGGGGCCGAGAAAAGGCCCCAGAGGGAGGGGGCGGCCCGGGGGCCGAGAAAAGGCCCCAGAGGGAGGGGGCGGCCCGGGGGCCGAGAAAAGGCCCCAGAGGGAGGGGGCGGCCCGGGGGCCGAGGAAAAGGGCCCCAGAGGGAGGGGGCGGCCCGGGGGCCGAGAAAAGGCCCCAGAGGGAGGGGGCGGCCCGGGGGCCGAGAAAAGGCCCCAGAGGGAGGGGGCGGCCCGGGGGCCGAGAAAAGGCCCCAGAGGGAGGGGGCGGCCCGGGGGCCGAGAAAAGGCCCCAGAGGGAGGGGGGCGGCCCGGGGGCCGAGAAAAGGCCCCAGAGGGAGGGGGCGGCCCGGGGGCCGAGAAAAGGCCCAGAGGGAGGGGGCGGCCCGGGGGCCGAGAAAAGGCCCCAGAGGGAGGGGGGCGGCCCGGGGGCCGAGAAAAGGCCCCAGAGGGAGGGGGCGGCCCGGGGGCCGAGAAAAGGCCCCAGAGGGAGGGGGCGGCCCGGGGGCCGAGAAAAGGCCCCAGAGGGAGGGGGGCGGCCCGGGGGCCGAGAAAAGGCCCCAGAGGGAGGGGGCGGCCCGGGGGCCGAGAAAAGGCCCCAGAGGGAGGGGGCGGCCCGGGGGCCGAGAAAAGGCCCCAGAGGGAGGGGGCGGCCCGGGGGCCGAGAAAAGGCCCCAGAGGGAGGGGGCGGCCCGGGGGCCGAGAAAAGGCCCCAGAGGGAGGGGGCGGCCCGGGGGCCGAGAAAAGGCCCCAGAGGGAGGGGGCGGCCCGGGGGCCGAGAAAAGGCCCCAGAGGGAGGGGGCGGCCCGGGGGCCGAGAAAAGGCCCCAGAGGGAGGGGGCGGCCCGGGGCCGAGAAAAGGCCCAGAGGGAGGGGGCGGCCCGGGGGCCGAGACAGGAGCCAAGGCCCCAGAGGGAGGGGGCGGCCCGGGGGCCGAGAAAAGGCCCCAGAGGGAGGGGGCGGCCCGGGGGCCGAGAAAAGGCCCCAGAGGGAGGGGGGCGGCCCGGGGGCCGAGAAAAGGCCCCAGAGGGAGGGGGCGGCCCGGGGGCCGAGAAAAGGCCCCAGAGGGAGGGGGCGGCCCGGGGGCCGAGAAAAGGCCCCAGAGGGAGGGGGGCGGCCCGGGGGCCGAGAAAAGGCCCCAGAGGGAGGGGGCGGCCCGGGGGCCGAGAAAAGGCCCCAGAGGGAGGGGGCGGCCCGGGGGCCGAGAAAAGGCCCCAGAGGGAGGGGGCGGCCCGGGGGCCGAGAAAAGGCCCCAGAGGGAGGGGGCGGCCCGGGGGCCGAGAAAAGGCCCCAGAGGGAGGGGGCGGCCCGGGGGCCGAGAAAAGGCCCCCAGAGGGAGGGGGCGGCCCGGGGGCCGAGAAAAGGCCCCAGAGGGAGGGGGCGGCCCGGGGGCCGAGAAAAGGCCCCAGAGGGAGGGGGGCGGCCCGGGGGCCGAGAAAGGCCCCAGAGGGAGGGGGCGGCCCGGGGGCCGAGAAAAGGCCCCAGAGGGAGGGGGCGGCCCGGGGGCCGAGAAAAGGCCCCAGAGGGAGGGGGCGGCCCGGGGGCCCGAGAAAAGGCCCCAGAGGGAGGGGGCGGCCCGGGGGCCGAGAAAAGGCCCCAGAGGGAGGGGGCGGCCCGGGGGCCGAGAAAAGGCCCAGAGGGAGGGGGCGGCCCGGGGGCCGAGAAAAGGCCCCAGAGGGAGGGGGCGGCCCGGGGGCCGAGAAAAGGCCCCAGAGGGAGGGGCGGCCCGGGGGCCGAGAAAAGCCCCAGAGGGAGGGGGCGGCCCGGGGGCCGAGAAAAGGCCCCGAGGGAGGGGGCAGCCTGGGGGCCGAGAAAAGGCCCCGAGGGAGGGGGCAGCCCGGGGCCCCTGACAAAAACTGCAATGTGCACATAGCAAATCTGACTTCTCATAGAACTTTCTGACTTCTAGCAAAGTCTAACAAAACTGCACCAAAAAACCCACAGCAAATAACGCAGCATCCACATGTAGCCTAAGGCGGGCTTTGCACGTTGCGACATCGCAAGCCGATGCTGCGATGTCGCACGCGAAAGTCCCCGCCCCCGTCGCAGGTACGATATTGTGTGATAGCTGGCGTAGCGAACATGATCGCTACGCCAGCTTTACATGCTCTCACCTGCCCTGCGACCGTCGCTCTGGCCGGCGACCCGCCTCCTTCCTAAGGGGGCGGGTCGTGCGGTGTCATAGCGACGTCACACGCCAGGCAGCATAGCGGCGGAGGGGCGGAGATGAGCAGGATGTAAACATCCTGCCCACCTCCTTCCTTCCGCATATCCTACGGAAGCCGCGGTGACGCCGGTAGATGTTCCTCGCTCCTGCGACTTCACACACAGCGATGTGTGCTGCCGCAAGAGCGAGGAACAACATCGGACCGTCGCGTCAGCGTAATTATGGATTACGCCGACGCTGCACCGATGATACGATTTACGAGCGCAAAATCGTCGTAATCGTATCATCTAGGCTTTCCACACTAAGATGTCGCATGCAATGCCGGATGTGCGTCACTTTCAGTTTGACCCCACCGACATCGCACCTGCGATGTCGTAGTGTGCAAAGCCGCCCTTAGACTTTCCAAAACTTGTCCAGATGACGAAAATACCTTTTAGTGGTGTAGATAGGACCTGCGATGATGTCATGCCCATGTGACCGAGTGGAAGGAGCCGCTCAGAAAGCTAGAAGATCCTGATTCCTGAAGGAGATGGGAACGTGTGACCGGTAATGAGGGAAAATGGGGTTGCAGGGTGAGTGCATATGAGGGGTACAGATTGTGACAAAATGGGGTGCAGGGTGTTTGAGAGAGGGGCAAGTTTGGGTACAGGCTGTGTGACATATAGGGATGCAGGCAGGGCTGTCTGCAGGTTTTTGTGGACCCCATCCTCATGTAGACACGCACATACAGATACGTACACATACAGGCATAGGCTGGAGTCACACTTGTATGTGACTCATGCGAGTATCGGATCACACTGCCCAGACCGGCTGGCTTCTCTTCTGTCAGGAGCGGCTCTGCTGTATGTATTTCTATGATGCTGACCCGCTCCTCTCAGGAGAGCCGCGGCCGGTCCGGGCAGTGCGATCCGATACACGCAAGTGTGACTCCAGCCTATGCCTGTATGTGCGTGTCTACGTGAGGATGGGGCCCCACAAAAACCTGTGGGCCCACAAAAACCCCGACCGGTGGCAGCCCAGGGCCCACAAAAACCCCAACCGGTGGCAGCCCCTGACAAAAACTGCAATGTGCACATAGCAAATCTGACTTCTCATAGACTTTGCTGGGAAGTCAGAAAGTTCTGACAACAAAACTGCACCAAAAAAACCACAGCAAATAACGCAGCGTCCACATGTAGCCTAAGACTTTCCCAGCCTCCTCAATTGAGATCATGGGTCAGTATAACTGAAAAGCTCCTCCACAGAATTTTACCTTATAGAAAAATGGCAACATATAGATCATCACCTATATTGAAAGGCTTCATATAAACTTTATTGCACATAAATATCTAAACACATCAATACATTACAAAAAAGTGCATGGTGCAGGACTACAAGCAAAATAAAGTGCTAAGTACCTAAAAGTCCAGAGGGAGTAATATCTCTATTGGGCTCTGAATGCATAAACAGTAAATCAGATATATCTCACCACCCAGCAGCATAAACACAAGTAGTTATTTATTGCACTCACCCATATTCTCCTGTAATATGTGGCACTGCTGTGTCTCTTTTGCCACTGTATCACATGGTCTTCCTCAAGGAGTGTCAAAACGCCGTGTCCTTCAGATCTTTTATACCCCCACTACATAATCGGTCCCAGCTGGCCCTTTAATTAGTCGCGCATGCGCAGTGCTATCTACTCGGTCAGGTGTCGCGTGCTTCAGCAGTCACATGATTTTATCTGACGTTAGGGATATTCCGGAACTCTGTGGAGGAGTAGACTGTAGCACAGGTGATTTCAATCTATTACTCCCTGTTATCAGCCTTTTCTGGGATAAGGAGACTGTAGGACAGGTGACTGCAATCAATTACTCCCTGTTGTCAGCCATTACTGGGGGGAGGAGACTGTAGGACAGGTGACTGCAATCTATTACTCCCTGCTATCAGCCATTACTGGGGGGAATAGACTGTAGGACACTCGACTGCAATCTATTACTCCCTGTTATCAGCCATTACTGGGGGGAAGAGACTGTAGGACACTCGACTGCAATCTATTACTCCCTGTGATCAGCCATTTCTGGGGGAAGGAGACTGTAGGACAGGTCACTTCAATCTATTACTCCCTGTTATCAACCATTACTGGGGGGAAGAGACTGTAGGACACTCGACTGCAATCTATTACTCCCTGTTATCAGCCATTACTGGGGGAAGAGACTGTAGGACACTCGACTGCAATCTATTACTCCCTGTGATCAGCCATTTCTGGGGGAAGGAGACTGTAGGACAGGTCACTTCAATCTATTACTCCCTGTTATCAACCATTACTGGGGGGAAGAGACTGTAGGACACTCGACTGCAATCTATTACTCCCTGTTGTCAGCCATTACTGGGGGGAAGAGACTGTAGGACACTCGACTGCAATCTATTACTCCCTGTTATCAGCCTTTTCTGGGGGAAGGAGACTGTAGGACAGATGACTGCAATCAATTACTCCCTGCTATCAGCCATTACTGGGGGGAATAGACTGTAGGACACTCGACTGCAATCTATTACTCCCTGTTATCAGCCATTACTGGGGGGAAGAGACTGTAGGACACTCGACTGCAATCTATTACTCCCTGTGATCAGCCATTTCTGGGGGAAGGAGACTGTAGGACAGGTCACTTCAATCTATTACTCCCTGTTATCAACCATTACTGGGGGGAAGAGACTGTAGGACACTCGACTGCAATCTATTACTCCCTGTTATCAGCCATTACTGGGGGGAAGAGACTGTAGGACACTCGACTGCAATCTATTACTCCCTGTGATCAGCCATTTCTGGGGGAAGGAGACTGTAGGACAGGTCACTTCAATCTATTACTCCCTGTTATCAACCATTACTGGGGGGAAGAGACTGTAGGACACTCGACTGCAATCTATTACTCCCTGTTGTCAGCCATTACTGGGGGGAAGAGACTGTAGGACACTCGACTGCAATCTATTACTCCCTGTTATCAGCCATTTCTGGGGGAAGACGACTGTAGGACAGGTGACTGCAATCTATTACTCCCTGTTATCAACCATTGCTGGAGGGAAGAGACTGTAGGACACTCGACTGCAATCTATTACTCCCTGTTATCAGCCATGGAGGAGGAGATTGTAGGACAGGTGACCAATCTATTAGGCCGGTTTTACATCTGCGTTGTTTCGACGCAAACGGACTCCGTCACTAATGTATTAGGCTGCTTTCACACTACGTCTTTTTAAGGCTGCTTTCACACTACGTCTTTTTAACATGCGTCCTGAACGTTTTTTTGCTGCAAAAGCAGATCCTGCTTTTACAGCAAAAAACGCATGCAAACGCATGTGTTACTTTGCAGGATCCTGTCACTGGATGTTTAGGGGCGGGCATTGGAGTCATGTGATCGGGAGTGATGGGAACTAAACGTGATAGACTGGAAGCCGGCTTCTTACAACTGTGGAGGCTCGTAACCAAGGTAAACATCGGGTATACTTGCTTGGATACCCGATATTTACTTTGGTTACGAGCGTCTGCAGCTGCTAGGAGCCGGGCTCCCTGCACACGTAACCAACATAAACATCGGGTAACTAAGATAAGTGGTTACCCGATATTTACCTTGGTTACGAGTGTCCGCAGCTCTCAGGTGGAGGAGAGGGAGGGGGAGAGACAGAGAGGTAGGAGAGAGAGGGACTGATCACGCGAGACTGGTTCTGGGCATGCTCAGTAGAGCAAGCAGGATCCTGTCTATCAGCATGCCAGCGTTCACATGCGTTTGCGTGCTGTTTAGTCAGGATCCAGCGATTTGCAGTATTTGGACGCAGCTCAAAAACGCTACATGTAGCGTTTTTGAAAGATGTTAAAAAACTGCAAGTCGCTGGATCCTCACTATAACGCATGCAAACGCAGGTGAACGCATGTTAACGCGAGTCCATTGCAAATGCATTGAAATGAAAACGCATTTGCACTGGATCCGTTTTTGCGTTAAAAAAACGTTCAGGACGCATGTTAAAAAGACGTAGTGTGAAAGCAGCCTAACATGCGTCCTGAACGTTTTTTTAACGCAAAACGGATCCAGTGCAAATGCGTTTTCATTTCAATGCATTTGCAATGGACTCGCGTTAACATGCGTTCACCTGCGTTTGCGTGCGTTATAGTGAGGATCCAGCGACTTGCAGTTTTTTAACATCTTTCAAAAACGCTACATGTAGCGTTTTTGAGCTGCGTCCAAATACTGCAAATCGCTGGATCCTGACTAAACAGCACGCAAACGCATGTGAACGCTGGCATGCTGATAGACAGGATCCTGCTTGCTCTACTGAGCATGCCCAGAACCAGTCTCTCGTGATCAGTCCCTCTCTCTCCTACCTCTCTGTCTCTCCCCCTCCCTCTCCTCCACCTGAGAGCTGCGGACACTCGTAACCAAGGTAAATATCGGGTAACCACTTATCTTAGTTACCCGATGTTTACGTTGGTTACGTGTGCAGGGAGCCCGGCTCCTAGCAGCTGCAGACGCTCATAACCAAAGTAAATATCGGGTATCCAAGCAAGTATACCCGATGTTTACCTTGGTTACGAACCTCCACAGTTGTAAGAAGCCGGCTTCCAGTCTGGCACGTTTAGTTCCCATCACTCCCGATCACATGACTCCAATGCCCGCCCCTAAACATCCAGTGACAGGATCCTGCAAAGTAACACATGCGTTTGCATGCGTTTTTTGATGTAAAAGCAGGATCCGCTTTTGCAGCAAAAAAACGTTCAGGACGCATGTTAAAAAGACGTAGTGTGAAAGCAGCCTTAAAAAGACTTAGTGTGAAAGCAGCCTTACAGTTCATTTATTTACAGTGTAAGCGCGACACCATGTGGACGCATGCGGGTAGTGCATGAGGCATGCTGTCGCTCTTCAACTGTAAATAAATGAACTGTAATACATTAGTGACGGAGTCCGTTTGCGTCGAAACAACGCAAATGTGAAACCTGCCTTTCTCCCTGTTATCAGCCATTACTGGGGGGAGGAGACTGTAGGACAGGTGACTGCAATCTATTACTCCCTGTTATAAACCATTACTGGGGGAAAAAGACTGTAGGCCCTCGACTGCATTCTATTACTCCCTGTTATCAGCCATTACTGGAGGGGGAGACTGTAGAACAGGGGGACTTCAGTCTATTGCTTTCTGTTATCAGCCATGGAGGAGGAGACGACTATAGAACAGGTGACTTCAATCTATTACTCCCTGTTATCAACCATTACTGGGGGGAAGAGACTGTAGGACAGGTGACTGCAATCTATTACTCCCTGTTATCAGCCATTACTGGGGGGAAGAGACTGTAGGACAGGTGACTGCAATCTATTACTCCTTTTCCATGTTGGTCCATATGAGAAGACCAGGACTATTAATGACCGCCAGTAGTGTAGCTACCGGGAGGTGGCAGAGGGGGCAGTTGCCCTGTGCTCAGAGGAGGTCCACTAGGCGCTTCCACCTATGTGCGCACGTTGCGTCGTGTCACTGTAGAAAATTCTGCAGTGATTTGGCAGCTCATGTGCGCTTCAAATCGCTGCAGACACTGCATAATGGATGTAGTGTGTCTGCAGAATAGATGGCGATTTCACGCGCTCGGGATGCCGCCTCTCCCATAGACAGAGTGGGAGCAGCATCCAAAGCGCACGAAAGAAGTGACATGCTACATTTTTAAATGCAGAGATTTTGTCAAATTTTGACACTCAAATCGCTGCGTTCAAAAAAGCATGGTGCGCACGGATTATGCACACTCTTCATAGATTGTGCAGGGGACGCAGGACACATGCATATACACTGCAGTGCTATAGACGCAGCATAAATGCATGCAATACGCACACGTGCGCACATAGCCTGAGTGCTGCAGAGGCAGAGCAGAAACTTGTCCAGATGACGAAAATACATCCTAGTGGTGTAGATAGGACCTGCGATCTTGTCATGCCCATGTGACCGAGTGGGAGGAGCCGCTCAGAAAGCCAGAAGATCCTGATTCCTGAAGGAGATGGGAACGCGTGACCGGTAATGAGGGAAAATGGGGTTGCAGGGTGAGTGCATATGAGGGGTACAGATTGTGACAAAATGGGGTGCAGGGTGTTTGAGAGAGGGGTAAGTTTGGGTACAGGCTGTGTGACATATAGGGATGCAGGCAGGGCCGTCTACAGGTTTTTGTGGGCCCCATCCTCACGTACAGGGGCGGACTGGCCCACCAGGAGGTCGGGATAACCCCCGGTGGGACCCTGCTATTGATGGCCACGCCCCTTAGGCACCGCCTCCCTAACCCCCTTCCCGGGCCCCTTATGGATATGTGTGAGAGGACGTGATGAGATCAGCACATTGCTGACGTCATCACAGTGCTGCGGGCGCCACACTGGATTCATCAGGCAGCGGTAAGCGCTCCATGGAGGAGCCGAAGAGACAGGTGTAATTAATGGGGATGTGTGGGGAGGGTCTGAGGACACATAACGGGGAACATTTGTGAAGGAGACACAGTTTTGTGACAGGCAGAGGGGGGAGTGCTGTATTCCGAGGGAGGGGGGAGGCAGGTAGGTGTGTGTAGTGATAGGGCAGTGTAATTTGTGTCTGCAGGGGGTGATGAGGGGGTGCAATGTATTATGTCTGGGGAGGGGGTAATGGAGGGTGCATTGTATTGTATGTGGGGGAGGGGTAATGGAGGGTGCTCTGTATTGTGTGTGTGTGTGGGGAGTGATGGGGGGTACATTGTAGGTACATTGTAGTGTGTGTAGGGGTGATGGAGGGGTGCATTGTGTGTGTATGGCGTGATGGGGTGCATTGTGTGTGTGTGTAGGGGGGTGATGGGGGGGTGCATTGTATTTGTGTGTGTGTGTGTGTGTGTGTGTGTTTGGAGGGGGTGATGGGGGGTGCATTGTATTGTGTGCGTGGGGAGATGGTAATGGGGGGTGCATGGTATTGTGTGTGTATGTAGTGGGTAATGGGGGGATGTATTGTGTGTGTGTGTGTGTGTGTAGGGGGTGATGCATTGTAGTGTGTGTGTGTGTGTGTGTGTGTGTGTGTAGGGGGTGATGCATTGTGTGTGTGTGTGTGTGTGTGTGTGTGTGTAGGGGGTGATGCATTGTATTGTGTGTGTGTGTGTGTGTAGGGGGTGATGCATTGTATTGTGTGTGTGTGTGTGTAGTGGGTAATGGGGGATATATTGTATTGTGTGTGTGTGTGTGTAGTGGGTGATGGGGGATGTATTGTATTGTGTGTGTGTGTGTGTGTGTGGGGGGAGTAGTGGGGGTGCATTGTATTGTGGGTGTGTGTAGCGGTTGATGGGGGGGATGTACTGTGTGTGGGGGGGTAATGGAGCGTGTATTGTGTGTGTGTGTGTGAGGGTAATGGGGGTGCATTGTAGTGTGTGTGTGTGTGTGTGTGTGTGTGTAGGGGGTGATGGGGGGTGCATTGTAGTGTGTGTGTGTGTGTGTAGGGGGTGATGGGGGGTGCATTGTAGTGTGTGTGTGTAGGGGGTGATGGGGGGTGCATTGTATTCTGTGTGTTTGGAGGGGGTGATGGGGGGTGCATTGTGTGTGTACGGGCTGATGGACAGTGCATTGTGTGTGTGTTTGTGTGTGTGTGTGTGGGGAGTAATGGGGGTGCATTTGTGTGTGTGTGTGGGGAGTAGTGGGGGTGCATTGTATTGTGGGTGTGTGTGTAGGGGTGATGGGGGGTGCATTGTATTTGTGTGTGTGTAGGGGGTGATGGGGGGGATGTACTGTGTGTGGGGGGATAATGGAGCGTGTATTGTGTGTGTGTGTGTGTGAGGGTAATAGGGGTGCATTGTAGTGTGTGTGTGTGTGTGTGTGTGTGTGTGTGTTTGGAGGGGGTGATGGGGGGTGCATTGTATTGTGTGTTTGGAGGGGGTGATGGGAGGTGCATGGTATTTGTGTGTGTGTGTGTGTTTGTGTAGGGGGTGATGGGGGATGCATTGTATTTGTGTGTGTGTGTGTGTAGGGGGTGATGCATTGTATTTGTGTGTGTGTGTGTGTGTGTGTGTGTAGGGGGTGATGGGGGGTGCATTGTATTGTGTGTGTTTGGAGGGGGTGATGGGGGGTGCATTGTGTGTGTATGGGCTGATGGACGGTGCATTGTGTGTGTGTGGGGAGTAATGGGGGTGCATTTGTGTGTGTGTGTGGGGAGTAGTGGGGGTGCATTGTATTGTGGGTGTGTGTGTAGGGGTGATGGGGGGTGCATTGTATTTGTGTGTGTGTGTAGCGGGTGATGGGGGGATGTACTGTGTGTGGGGGGGTAATGGGGGTGCATTGTAGTGTGTGTGTAGGAGGTGATGGGGGTGCATTGTATTGTGTGTGTGTGTAGGGGGTGATGGGGGGTGCATTGTGTGTGTGTATAGGGGGTGATGGGGGGTGCATTGTAGTGTGTGGTGTGTGTGTGTGTGTATAGGAGGTGATGGGGGTGCATTGTGTGTGTGTGTGTTTGGAGGGGGTGATGGGGGTGCATTGTATTGTGTGTGTTTGGAGGGGGTGATGGGGGGTGCATGGTATTTGTGTGTGTGTGTGTGTGTTTGTGTGTGTAGGGGGTGATGGGGGATGCATTGTATTTGTGTGTGTAGGGGGTGATGCATTGTATTTTTGTGTGTGTGTGTGTAGGGGGTGATGGAGGGGTGCATTGTGTGTGTGTGTGTGTAGGGGGTGATGGGGGAGTGCATTGTGTGTGTGTGTGGGGTGTGATGGGGGATGCATTGTATTGTGCGTGTGTGTGGGGGGTGTGATGGGGGATGCATTGTGTGTGTGTGTGTGTAGGGGGTGATGCGGGGTGCATTGTGTGTGTGTGTAGGGGCTGATGGACGGTGCATTGTGTGTGTGTGGGGAGTAGTGGGGGTGCATTGTATTGTGGGTGGTTGTGTAGGGGGTGATGGGGGGTGCATTGTATTTGTATGTGTAGCGGGTGATGGGGGGGGATGTATTGTGTGTGTGTGTGTGTGTGTGTGTGGGGGGGGTAATGGAGCGTGTTTTGCGTGTGTGTGTGTGAGGGTAATGGGGGTGCATTGTAGTGTGTGTGTGTGTGTGTGTGTGTGTGTGTGTGGGGGGGTGATCAGGATTGTATTGTGTGTGTAGGGGGTGATGGGGGGGTGCATTGTATTGTGTGCGTGGGGAGATGGTAATGGGGGGTGCATGGTATTTGTGCGTGTGTGTGTGTGTATGTAGTGGGTAATGGGGGATGTATTGTGTGTGTGTGTGTGTGTGTGTGTGTGTGTGGAGAGGGGCGCTATAAGCTAAAATTACATTTTATTCTCAAAATTTTCGTTTCATTTCACCTTTTCCGTTCTAATATTTTACAACCTGAACGACCATGGCTTGCCCCCCCCCCCTAGTTTTGATCCTGGGTACGCCCATGCACAGGCCTGAGTGGGCCCTGGCACCCAGCCTTTCAATCGTAAACTTCAGTGATCGTACAAGTTCTGTACGATCACTGAAGTTTTCGCAGTTGCAGGTCCTTTAGTGACATCACATGTGTCATGTGACTCACCAAAGGTCCTAGCGGTTCACTGTGGGAGTCCCCAGGACTGCACCGACCGCGCCGGTATTCAGATGTATGCGTGTCTTTCAGGCGCGCAATATATTTGTACAGTGCGGCCGGTGACAGGAGGGAGAGCAGCTCTGCTCAGCCCCGCGACGTACCGTAATCGCCAGGGCTGCATAGGAGCGCGCCTCAGTCCTGCACCGACATAATCATCACCGGGGCCGCAGCTGCAGGAATGAAGAGGAGGACGCGCAGGCACAGGTAAGCGCTCCAGAGGAGCCGAAGATGTACTTTTATATGAGGGGCTGCAGGTGGGGAAGGAGCAGTGTTATTTTACAAGTGGCATTAAGAAGCGGTGGGGGACTTTATGGAGCATATTATGGGTCAGTATTAATTTTCACCTCTTTTTTTTTTGCAGAAGGATACCCAGCGTGGTTCCTTGAATGTTCTACGTGTGGAAAAAGCCTGGATCTACTACCCCTACACGGTGACAGGTATCTCCAACAACACACGGCGTTGGGAACCAATCAGAGCTTGGCTTTCATTTTTAATCCTGGATAGAAAACATGAAACATGATTTCTGATTGGCTGCTAAGGATCTGATGGCCGCTGTTCTCTCTGATGCCATCCTGATGTTGCTGGTGGCCATTTTATGTGTAAAAAAAATACTAATTTAAAAATTGTGGTTACCCATAGCAACCAACTAACAAGCAATTGCCATGGGCAACACATGAGCCTCACAAGTATTTCTTTTTTTTTTTTTTTATATATATATATATATAATTCCAGCAATGTAGACCAGCTCACTCCTGTGAACCACCTGGAACCTCAGCTGACCTGGTTAACTTCGTTGTGCCCGGGTCAGGATGTAGGAGTCATCCATACAAATGTGAACAACAACAGAGCAAAGTCCAGCAATAACGTGAGCAATCCAGGATGCTGTTAAACATTTATTTCTTACTTTTTATTCATAGATCCATTAAAATACAGTGGTCCAAGCAGTTCAAAACAGCATTAATGCAGGAAAGTAGTGCAGATAGGACTACGCGTTTCAGCGGTAAAATCCGCCTTCTCTTCTGAATCTCTTCTGGACCGTGAAGAAGGCGGATTTTACCACTGAAACGCGTAGTCCTATCTGCACTACTTTCCTGCATTAATGCTGTTTTGAACTGCTTGGACCACTGTATTTTAATGAGAAGGAAAAAAGGTGATCCAGCTCAACTGGGGCAAAGTCCGGCATGCAAGGATAACACTCTGGCAGTGCAAGGGTCCAATAGAAGAAAGAAAAATCCAGCTTCCGGAGTAGTAGTAAAACTGATGCAAAATTTTATTAAAGGACGTAAAAATTAATGTGATGACAAAAATAGGGAGCCCATATGCGGCGTAAGGCTACGCGTTTCGAACGCTGCCTGCGTTCTTTGTCAAGCCTGAGTGAACATGTCTTGCTCACAAGCATTTAAACTCACTCCTACCAATGGGAGGAGTGTGTTTAATCAGAAAGCACATGTGCCAGCATGGGGTAGATAACATACAAAGCAACAATACAAAAATTCAACAATAAGTGAACAGATTTTTTTATTTTTTCGTATATACAGAAAAGATTTTTGATATTAAAATTCCACATAAAAAAACTCTATCATCCGAAATGTACATGCGAACATTATCTACCAAGATTTAATAATGAAACATGACATCTCGTCTCAGATTAAGACCATTGGGTATTCTAGTTCCCAAATGAAATATCCAAAAAGCCTCACGTGTGAGAACCTGATGTTGGATATCACCACCACGAGGAGAGATTTTAACTTTTTCTAAGCCAAAAACACGCAGGGAGTCAGTATTGCAATTGTGATGTGAAATAAAATGTCTGGATGCCGATGAGAGATTTCTGGCTGGAATAACGGGGCCCTTAGAATTATAAATATCCCGGATATGTTCATTAAAACGCACCTTGAGTTTTCTCACTGTACAACCAATATAAAGTAGGTTGCAGCTGGTGCACTTAATGCAATAAACCACATTGGTGGTATTACAATTAATGTACCTCGAAATGGAATATGTGGCAGTCTCACCAGTATTTGAAAATGAGCTACAAGGTAAGGCAAATTCACATGTGCGGCAGCGTGAGGTGCCGCACCTAAAAAATCCCTTGTGTTCAAGCCAGGTGGAAACAGGTTTATTTTTTACAAAAAAACTAGGTGAAAGAATGTTGCCCAGTGAAGGTGCTTTTTTAGCAACCACATTGCAACCAGATTGCAGTATGGTTGCAAGAACAGGGTCTTCATTTAAAACGGGTAAATAACGTTTAATAATATTTTTGATGTGATTAAATTGTGTGCTGTATTGTAAAGATAGCACTATTTTGTTATGCAATTTCATATTATTCTTATTGTTTTTACATTCAGAGTTTTTATTTGAAAAATCTATCAAATGATCACGTTTTTTATTTTCTACTATCTTGTGTTCTCTCTGAAGTGTCCAGGATGGATAACCCCTTGCACTTAATCTGGATTCAGCTGATCTGACTTCATTGTTATATACAGAATGCTCACTGCAATTACGCAAAACCCTGGTAAATTCACCCACTGGTACAGCTTTGATTGTATGATTAGGATGACTACTCATGGCATGTAAAATTGTATTTCCAGCCAGTGGTTTACGATAAATACAAGTGGATATAATCTGGTTAGGCATGCCTGTGAAAGTCAAATCCAAAAAATTAATTTTATTATTGTCACAAAAATGGGTGAATTTTAGATTGAATTGATTATTGTTTAAATAATTCATGAACTCCGGAATTAATAAGATGGGACCATTCCAAATGAATAACTGGTCATCAATAAATCTACCGTACCAGTGGATGAATTTACAGTAAGGGTTATTAATATCATATAAGTATTTTTCCTCCCAATGAGCCATAATCAAATTCGCAATTGAAGGCGAAAATTTAGCACCCATAGAAACTCCGTGGTACTGTAAATAAAACTGTT
>NW_027445169.1:0-70000 GCF_048569485.1 Anomaloglossus baeobatrachus | reverse complement strand
GCGGATGGACCACGTTTGGGAGTGCGCAGCATGGCGGATGGACCACGTTTGGGAGTGCGCAGCATGGCGGATGGACCACGTTTGGGAGTGCGCAGCATGGCGGATGGAGCACGTTTGGGAGTGCGCAGCATGGCGGATGGAGCACGTTTGGGAGTGCGCAGCATGGCGGATGGAGCACGTTTGGGAGTGCGCAGCATGGCGGATGGAGCACGTTTGGGAGTGCGCAGCATGGCGGATGGAGCACGTTTGGGAGTGCGCAGCATGGCGGATCGAGCACGTTTTGGAGTGCGCAGCATGGCGGATCGAGCACGTTTTGGAGTGCGCAGCATGGCGGATCGAGCACGTTTTGGAGTGCGCAGCATGGCGGATGGAGCACGTTTGGGAGTGCGCAGCATGGCGGATGGAGCACGTTTGGGAGTGCGCAGCATGGCGGATGGAGCACGTTTGGGAGTGCGCAGCATGGCGGATGGAGCACGATGGGGAGTGCGCAGCATGGGAGATGGAGCACGATGGGGGGTGCGCAGCATGGGGGATGGAGCACGATGGGGGGTGCGCAGCATGGGGGATGGAGCACGATGGGGGGTGCGCAGCTTAGGGGATGGAGCACGATGGGGGGTGCACACTCACACTTCTGGACCCTGAGAGCATCATAGGCTATGTTTTGAGGGGAAATTTTAAGCCCGCTCTTTACAGTTATTCGCCAAAAAACCTGCCTCCATTAAGGCGAATGGAGCTGGGAGCCACAGTGCAGCCAGAACTTCAGAAGAATGTGCTGCCACGCCCTTATATGGAATGTTGGCATGTCACAATGCAGCCAGGGAAAGAGGCACACACAGACAGGGAAAGAGGCAGACATAGACAGGGTAAGAGACAGACACAAAGAGACAGAGACAGACAGGGAAAGAAAGGGAAAGAGGCAGACAGGGAAAGAGGCAGACAGGGAAAGAGGCAGACAGGGAAAGAAAGGGAAACAGAGAGGCAGTTACTATCCTGGGCGTTAATACATTCTATTTATACATTCTATCCCGGGAATGTTACTACTTTCTATTTTGTTAACAACAGTTATTAATCCGGGCGAAGCCGGGTAGTACAGCTAGTATGTGTGTGTGTGTGTGTGTGTGTGTGTGTGTGTGTGTATATATGCGGAGGCGGCAGACTAGGCCCCTGAGATGACGCACCTGGACATCACTTATGATGAGATCCTGGAGCGACACTGCAAGAGTACCGAGGTGATTGCTGGGAGTAAGGAAAATTATTGAATGTTCTCAGTGAGAGGAACAAAATTATAATCTTGTGATACCTTTTTAATGGCTAACAAATAAAATGAAGTGATTTTACAAAGCAAGCTTTCGAGACATCTCAGGTCCCTTCATCAGGCATGGTCTGACAAAATACCTTAAGAAACACAAATATATGCACAAACAGAGCAGAAGGATGGCATAATAAAAGACATTTAAAGAAACACTGATCTTAGAAAGTGAATCCTTAATTAGCTTTGCTTAGTGGTGTGAGTTTTATTGTCCCAGTATCCATGTAGTATCAGAGGTCTGGTGAGTCTCTGGAATAGACTCCTCAGATTTTGTAATGGGCCATAAATCCTTCTGACAGGTTGAGTCCTGTGTCCACAGAGTTCAACATTTTAATGAATTTGTATTCCCAGACCCTGCGATGGCTCTGTGATCTGAAGTTGCCTTTTAATATGACAACTTTCATATGGTTTATGTTGTGTCCTGAAGCACAAATGTTTGGCCACAGGTAAATGGATTTTTTTTTGTCTGTAATTGTGTGGCGATGAGATCTCATCCTTGCTCTCAGTCTCTGTCCTGTTTCTCCAACATAGAGACCCCCAATAGGACATATAGTGAACAGGATTAAGTACACCACGTTGGAAGAGGAACATGTGAATGTCCCAGGAATTTTGTAGTTCTTCTGTGTGTTAGGGATCTGTATCCAGTCTTTGGTCTCTACATGAATGCAGGTTTTGCAGCTCTTTACATTGCAAGGATAAGTTCCTCTTGGTGTGTCTGAGGGCATAGAACTTCGGATCATGATGCTCCTTAAATTAGGAGGTTGCCTGTACCACAACAATGGAGGATCTTTTGAATATTATTTTTAACCGGTTATCCATGTGTAGAATGTGGTAAAGTTTCTTGGCCGTTCTTCTCAGTACCTCAAGCTGTGGGTTGTATGTCACCACCAGAGGTACTCAACTATTTTCCTCTTTTTGTTTGTATTGAAGCAGTTCACTTCTAGGGGTCCTTGTTGCTCTAATGATCTGAACTTCTATGGAGGTGGGGTGGTAGCCTTGGTTTAGAAATGTGTTTTTAAGATGGGTTAAGTGTTCATCCCTGTCTGCAGGGCTGGAACAGATACAATTATATCTGAGGGCCTGGCCGTAGACGAAAATGAGATCTCACCGCCACACAATTACAGACAAAATCCATTTACCTGTGGCCAAACATTTCTGTGCTTCTGGACACAACATAAACCATATGAAAGTTGTCATATTAAAAGGCAACTTCAGATCACAGAGCCATCGCAGGGTCTGGGAATACAAATTCATTAAAATGTTGAACTCTGGACACAGGACTCAACATCTGGACTCTGGACAGCATACTGTATCTTGCTGCACGTTGTGCAATATGGTAGGTGACACATTTGCACAAGCATCTGTGATACGTCGTCGTAGGTCCTGCAATGTTGGTGGAGGGGTCGCATACACATGTTTGATGTGACCTCACAGAGAGAAGTTCAATGGGGTCAGGTCAGGTCAGGTGAGCGTGGAGGCCACTCCACGCAGCCACCGTACCCAATGACTTGTAGGAAGGTCTCCATGAGGTATCCTTTCATATCCGCAGCCTTGAGAGTTTTACACGTTCTAATCATAGCATTTCTGTATGCAAGATGTCGATTCGTATTGAATTGATTCCCTACAACTTTGTAATTCACTTTTTTTTCTCTATCTCGTTCAGTTTTCGCAATAAAAATGCTAACTCCGATGTTTTCCATCAGGTGGCGCTATAGGTGGTTTCACTGGGTAGCTACTTTACTATACCTAGACACCACTTCTATGCCTATAGCTGCCGCCGTTTTGAAGTTAATGGCGGTGGATAGAATATGGGTTGATACACTGAATACAGCATTCTAACATGCTGTATATAAGAACCCAGGCAGCTGTGAATATAAAAATTACTTGATATACTTTATAATACTCACTTAACGGCCGGTGCGGAGGAGTTGGGTCATATGGGCGTCTCCGTTCTCCGGTGCCGGCGCCTCCTGTTTCGGCCATCTTTGTCCTCCTTCTTTTGAAGCTTGGGGTGCATGACACGTCCTACGTCATACACACTCGCCGGCATTGAGGTTCTGCACAGGTGCACTTTGATCTGCCCTGAGCGGGGCAGATCAAAGTATTGTAGTGCGCCTGCGTGGGACCGGCGAGTGTGTATGACGTAGGACGCATCATGCACACAGGCTTCAGAAGAAGGAGGACGAAGATAGCGAAAGAGGAGGCGCCACCACCGGTGAACGGAGACGCCCATATGACCCAACTCCACCGCAGAGACCGTTTAGGTAAGTATTATAAAGTCATTTTTATGTTATCCACAGCGGCCTGGGTTCTTATATACAGCATGTTACAATGCTGTATATAAGAGCCTAGTAGTGGTGGCCGCAGCTTATAGGCCCCAAATCTGCTGAAAGGTTCCCTTTAAACTCTAGAATCATTACACATGGCAATGGGCTCTAGGTTACAGGCTCCGATTTCTCATTGCCTTTGTGCCTGTTTTTTTTTGTCTACCTTTTGTGTGTTTTGTGCATTTTCTGTTGGCATCTAATTCATTTTTCTATTTGTGCCTTTATTGAAGTTTGTCTTTATCTTTGCTCGTTTGATTGTTTTGTTCTTTTCTGCTTTGTGGGCAGAGTCTAGCAAACACAAATGTTTGAGACTGATTAATTAATTAATTAAAGCACCACTCTAGCACAGTCTCTGCGGGTTCAAGGTTTCGTTTACTCACAGTCCTGGTTTACCCGGGAGATGCCAGTCTCCGTCGTGATGGGCAACAGTCGATCTCGGATCCGTTGGAGGTCAGAACCAGTACAGTGGATGGTGGGCCCTTCTTACTTGCACTTGGTGTTGGATCCCCGTGGCCTGAAGCTTCTTGGGGACCCCGGTTCTTGAAAAGTGTTTACTCCCATCCCGTATGCAGGTGCCACGGGTCCGTTGTGGGGCCTGCCTTGGAACACGACCCCGCACCCTGTGTAGCACTGTGCTCTGGGAACTGTGGGGGCCAGAGGGACATGCAATCCCCTGGCCTGCAGAATGATCCACCCTATGATTCTGCACCCTTCTCAGCGCCGGTCCCGAGGGAGCAATCAAGCTCTCCCCTCGGTGACCGTATTGACTCCTGCGTCCCACCAGAGCCACAGGTAAATCCCGACTGCTCTTTTCCTCTCCTGCTGGAGAACTCGCTGACTGTTATGTTGCTCCTGACTCCCCCTGGTAGCTGTCCCTCCCCCGGTTCTCTGTCGCTAGTGGGTGGCTTCCCCCCATGTTTAGTGACTGCCTTAAGACCCTACCCCGTCCCCAGTGGAGAGGCCAACCTGGTTGTGTGGATGATTTGGTGTGTGGTGGAACCAGTACCAACTTCCTCTAGATCCAGGGTGAGTACTGCACCTTAAGTGAGGTGCAGTACCCTGTGGCAACTGAAGCCTCAGGGGTGTCACAATAACATGATTTACAACAGCCAGCATCATCGGCAGCCTGATACAAAGCTGTGCATGCATATGGCTTTGTACTTCAGAGCATTGAGCTTTTGTGACGCCAGGTGTATGAGTCCCGGCTTCATAGAGACTCACTGCGCATGATGGGAAGTTGTCCGTTGTCCGTACTACACCTCTCGGAAGCCGGGACATATACACCCGGCATCAGAGTAGTGCACATGACTGGAAGTGCGGACAACTTCCGATCATGCGCAGTGAGTCTCTCTGAAGCCAAGACACACACACACTTCGGCATCACAAAAGCTAAATGCTGAGCGGTACAAAGCCGTGTGCACACGCTGAGGGAAGGGAAATAACAAAAACAGACATTAACGCATTACTCAAATCCTGAAGGCTGTGTAGGTCAATAATACAAATTGACCATTAAAGAGCAGGATATGAAAATACATAACCGTAATTGTCCATGCTGAGCGTAGCAATCCAGTTATAAAAGTTAACAAAGAAGGAAGAAGAATAAAGAGAAAAGCAAAAAAAAATAGAAAAGCAAAAGAAGAAAAGAGGATAGGGTAAGGGAAGGGAGGGAACACAATAGAGATAGGTGTTCAAAAGGTGTGACCCAAAGAGTGCAGGTCAGATCTCCCCGATAAACACCAGCTAGCCATTCAACAAATTAAAATCCATCCACTAAAACCAGGTTTGTAGGTTCATAGAAGAGAGTTCCTCCATTAACATCACCTCATTTATTTTAGTAAACCAGAGGGAGACTGCCACAGCGGTATCTTTCCTTCAGAGCAGAGGGATGCACTCTCTTGTAGTCACAATTAAATGTCTTAATATCGAATACCTGTATGCTTTTAGAGGGATGTCACATTCATAGATAAGACCGAGAGCTGGGTTCAGGTCTGAAATGAGATTTGTGAGTTCACGAATCACTTGCTGCTCTTTCCCCCAAAAAAGAAAAAGAAACGTGCAGGACCAAAAAATGTGTAACATATCACCCTCCTCCTCCCCACATCTCCAACATAAGGGACACAGGGGACTAGCTTTTGGAAAGATTGAGTGTAGGCGAGTGGGGACCCTATATCACCGAGAGAGTATTTTCTACCTGGCCTCATCATGTAAACAGGAACATATAGGTAAGTTATGCATTAAGGTGAAGATACGTCTCCAATGATTCTTGGTCAGAGAGAGCCCAAATCTCCTTCCAATTGGGTTTGAAAATTGGTGTTAGGTTGGTCTCGATTAGCAAGTATTATTGGAAGAATAAAGTGTGTCTTAATGGGCCCATGTCCAAACACGGAATCTCAAAAGGTGTCTTGTTGTTATTATAATAAAGTCTAAAAGGGAATGAATGGAAACAGTGGGAAAGCTGACCAACTCTCCAGGTTCTAAGGGATAAGGGAATAGAAAGGCCAAGATGGTATTTCTTTAAAGGCCAAATAAATCTCTGAAGTCGGGCAACGCTATCACTCCTGATATTTTAGAATAATAGAATATGGTTCTGCTCCTACAGTACTGGGCTTACCAGACCATATGAACATGGTTTCAATGGAAGCAAGACACCTGAAGAAGGACAAGGGAACCCTAATCAGAAGAGCTTGAAAGACATACAGAATCCGAAGAAGGATGTTAATTTTAAAGATTGTACTTCTACCACACATGTAAAAGCAATCCTTGTCCATCTTGAGTCTTCGTGTACCAATTGGAGAAGTTTGGGGAAATAAAGAGATTATGTCAGGCTTATGTCTCTTGGTAATAGTATCTCTAAATATTTAATAGCTAAATTGCGACATTTAAATTCTTTAGTTTTACTTCACTATGTTTATAGGAGACAGAGCATATTCCAGAAGAAATCGTCACTACTATAGTGCGGGAAGAGGGAAACCAAGGAAAAAATTGTGAAAACATACCCTGCTGTAACTAAATAAAAGCATAGTGCATATAAACATAGGGTACTTGGTAAACACTGTTTTTGATCAAAAAAAGCATAAAGCTATCCCACCAAACGTCAAGGTGTACCCAGTTGGGATAGTACCTACACTCTCTAATATTAAAACCTTACCATGGGTCTAAAATAGGCCTCAATGTGGCTAAGGGCTGAGAGTAACCGGGTCCCAACAGGACACACACAGTCAGGGGGATTCACAGAATTAAATGTCCTTGGTTTTTCCTTGGTTTCTCTTTGTCTCATACTCCGGCTCTCATACTCCGGCTCACTTTTTTGTTTTTATGTAGTTTTTTTGTATTCAGTACAAACAGGGAGTGGCCCCCTTCTCAGCGAGCTGGACATTTAATTCTGTGAATCCCCCTGACTGTGTGTGTCCTGTTGGGACCCGGTCACTCTCAGCCCTTAGCCACATTGAGGCCTATTTTAGACCCATGGTAAGGTTTTAATATTAGAGAGTGTAGGTACTATCCCAACTGGGTACACCTTGATGTTTGGTGGGATAGCTTTATGCTTTTTTTGATCAAAAACAGTGTTTACTAAGTACCCTATGTTTATATGCACTATGCTTTTATTTAGTTACAGCAGGGTATGTTTTCACAATTTTTTCCTTGGTTTCTCTTTGTCTCATGGCCAGTGTGAACATGGTCTCACAAGTTCCATGTATACCATCTCATACTCCGGCTCACTTTTTTGTTTTTTTTGTTTTTATATAGTGCGGGAAGAACCTGTCTCAGAAAAAGGCAGCACAAATATAGACGAGGAAGAGGAAACCCTCTGCTGCGCCTGGCCCCGCATTCCTGCAAGAAGGATGAGAAGAGCAAGGGCCAGGATCTCCTCCTTTATAAACACTCTGTTAAGGTAAGAAAAGGTAAGTATACATAAAGGATAAGTACAGAAAAGAAGCACAAGTATAAGTAAGAAAGGATAAGTATAGGTAACAAAAGAGAAATATAGAGGCGTTATAGGTTATTAAAACAAAAAAAGCAAGTAAAAATAGGCAAATAAAGGTAAGAAAGGATCTAGGTAAGAAAATTATAAATGTAGATGAATATAAAAAAAAACGGATACATTTTATACAAGTATAGGTAAGAAAAGTTAAAGGAGTTGTCCGTCATTAGCTTAACAAAATTTTTTGAGTTTGAGTTTATCTGTGCTGTATTGTCATATAAATCACACTTACATTATTTTTTGTTTTCTAACTTTTGTTCCTCTTGAATTATCCCTTTATTCTCTGCAGCACCTTGTTTACATTCAGATCCAGCAAACATGACCACTTCCTGTGCAAAACCTCAGTCAGAGCTGTCACCACCCACCCCAGTGTCCAGCCCCATCCTCTGCCCGCCCCCAGCACACACATTCCCTGTCAGTATTCTTCCCCAGCACCTGACCTGGTATCACTACAGCATTGCAAATAACAGCCCCACATCGGGCTCTGCACCGCACACATATGGCTCTGCACCGCACACGCACACATATGGCTCTGCACCGCACACGCATGGCTCTGTACCGCACACGCACACATATGGCTCTGTACCGCACACATATGGCTCTGCACCGCACACATATGGCTCTGCACCGCACACATATGGCTCTGCACTGCACACGCATGGCTGTGCACCGAACACGCACACATATGGCTCTGCACCGCACACACACATATGGCTCTGCACCGCACACGCACACATATGGCTCTGCACCGAACACGCATGGCTCTGCACCAAACACGCACACATATGGCTCTGCACACGCACACATATGGCTCTGCACACGCACACATATGGCTCTGCACACCCACACATATGGCTCTGCACCGCACACATATGGCTCTGTACCGCACATGCGCACATATGGCTCTGTACCGCACACGCACACATATGGCTCTGCAGACGCACACATATGGCTCTGCACATGCACACATATGGCTCTGCACCGCACACATATGGCTCTGTACCGCACACGCACACACATGGCTCTGCACCGCACACGCACACATATGGCTCTGCACCGCACACGCACACATATGGCTCTGCACCGCACACGCATGGCTCTGTACCGCACACGCACACATATGGCTCTGTACCGCACACATATGGCTCTGCACACGCACACATATGGCTCTGCACACGCACACATATGGCTCTGCACACGCACACATATGGCTCTGCACCCCCCACCCCCCCATAGGGAACACATGTAGGGAGTACATACTCACCCGTCCTCGGTCCCCGCCGCTCCTGCACGTTCGCCAGCTGTCTGTGCTCTGGACATATCAGCACAGTAGTGACGTCACCGCTGTGCTGAAGAGAGCACAGACAGCGGGAGGGACAGTGATGAGAAGCAGCGCTGCGCTGCTTCTCATCAGCACTTTCAAATGTACCGGCATCTGTGATCTGTGATGCCGGTACATTTGAATGTGTGATCCTGAGCAGGGGGCCCGGTGCTGGCGCTGACACCACGGCAGCCGCCGCCAGGCCCCTCCCCCAGGTCACGGACCCCACAGCAGTGCAGGGGGAGGTTACTGGAGAGTAAAAGAGGTGCGGGGGAATGTGTGGGAGGGTGCAGGGAAGGGGGCGGGGCTCATCGCACTGTACCCGCCCAGCAGGGAGGCGACATGCTGTTCCACATTTGCATGTCAACATGGCCCTGCCCATGTTGACATGAAATGACCAGAAGCAGCAAAATTGCGGCAGGAGCGGTCACATGACCACTCTGAGCCGGGGGAGAGGGGCTGACAGCAGGGCAGGTAAGTGATCTCTATCTACTTACCTGCCCCAATGTAGCCCAATAGGGAAATAAAAAAAAAAGTCAAAGAAGCCGGATAACCCCTTTTAATAGTAAAGTAAAAAAAGAAAAAAGCGCTTCATACTGACCGAGGCTCCGTTGCAGCTGTACACTGCTCCCGTGGCTTCTCCTTCACTTGCTGGGCCGCTAATTACTGCTCATTCATATGCACTGCTTTCCCCGTCTTCCGGCTGTCCTGTCTCCTGTGATTGGTTGCAGTCAGACGCATCCTTAGCGTATGTGAAAGCATCTGCTTACAACCAATCACGGGCGCCAAGACGGTTGATGAGTGGGAAAGCAATTCAACTCAGCGGATCATTATTGTGGTATAAAACGCATAAAATTTTTCACTGTGTTTTTCTCCCATATTATGACACCAAGAACAGAAAAAGCATATGGCTACAGTATGCAGCCCCCAGCCGTGCGCTTATCTTGGCTGTTTATCCAAATAAGAGGAACTGCATGCGGCTTTTTTCTTGATTTACAAAAATAATTTAAAAATAAACGAAATTCAGTCTCCCCGAATTTTGGTACCCAGGCATGATAAACCACAAAAGCTGGGGGCTGGTATTGTCAGGCTGGGGAGACCCCTATTTATTGAGCCGCCCCGTGCCTAAAAATAGCAGCCTGCAGCCACTCAGGATTGTCACATCCATTAGATGTGACAATCCCAGCACTTTACCTGGCTCTTCCTGGTTGCTCTGGGGCGGTGGCAATCAGGCTAATATGAAGTTAATCACAGCCCACAGCTGCCTCTAAGCCAGATATTAATCGTCAGGGTCTATGAGCCCCCCCCCTCCCCTTAGTAATCTGTAAGTGACAGTAATAAACACATACACCAAGAAAAAAACAGTTTTTTGTAATTAAATACATCACCCTCATAAGCCTCTTGATTAGGCTACATTCACAGGACTGCCCCGTTTTTGCGGTCCGCAAAAAAATGGTCATGTTTTTTCACGGATGCAACTGTGTGGCATCCGTTCCGTTCCGTATATGGTCCGTGTGTCATCTGCGTACCTTCCTATTTTTTTCAAACTGCAAAAAAACGGAAGCAGCTAGATAGATAGAGGGATAGATAGAGACAGATAGCTAGAGGGATAAATAGAGGGATGGATGAATGAATCAAGGGATATATAGAGGGATAGATAATAGATGAGAAAGACCAATATAATGTCCTACCCCCCCCCCCCCCGCATATTCTAAGCTGGCACCCTTTAGTGCCTTTCATGTGGCACTAAAGGGTGCTTAGCCTTGTATTTAGCCAATAAAAAATAAATAATTAAAAAAAAAACGACGTGAGGTCCCCCTATCTTTTGTAGCCAGCTAGGGTAAAGCAGACGGCTGCAGCCTGCAGACCACAGCTGGCAGCTTCACCTTGGCTGGTAATCCAAAACAGAGGGCACCCCACGCTGTTGTTTAAAATTAAATAAATAATTTAAAACAAAAAACGTGGGGTCCCCCCCAAATTGCATCACCAGCCAAGGTAAAGCGGACAGCTGTGGTCTGGTATTCTCAGACTAGGGAGGTCCACCGATATTGGACACTCCCCAGCCTAAAAATAGCAGGCTACAGCTGCCCCAGAAGTGGCGCATCCATTGGATGTGCCAATCCTGGCGCTTTGCCCCAACTCATCCCGTTGCCCTGGTGCGTTGGCAAACGGGGTAATATATGGGGTTGATGCCAGATGTGTAATGTCACCTGGCATCAAGCCCAGGGCTTGATGACGTCAGGCGTCTATCAGATACCCGACATCACCAACCCATTCAGTAAGAAATAAAAAATAGACAACAAAAAAAGTTTTATTTGAAAAAACACTCCCCACATTCCCTCTTTCAACAATTTATTGACAAGAACAATCAAATCCGGGTCCGGCGTAATCCAATAAGGGGGTCGCACGGCGATCCATACCATAGTCAATGAGACTCCCAGTCAATGAAGAACAAAATGTTCCCCATTGGCTGGGAGAGCCGTGCAGTGACCTGAGCTAACATCAATAGGTCAGCCCAGGTCACTGCAGGGGATGCCGAGCGCTGCCGTCAGGAGGTTAGATGAGATCATTACCTACAGTAACGATCTCCTGCTCTGCTGACGTCAGCGCTGTCACTGACTTCTATGCCCGCCGCAGTCTACGCAGTATCGAGAGAGCCCGTGACGTCACTGCTAGTGACAGTCTCGGGCCGCCCCCGAGACGGGCAGAGAAGGCAGTGACCGCGGTGACGTCAGGAGGCAGGAGATCGTCACAGCAGGTAATTATCTCATCTAATCTAACCTGCAGCTACATGTGCAGAGAGCAGGGAGCCGCGCACACTGAGCGCTGGCTCCCTGCTCTCCTAGCTACAGTACACATCGGGTTAATTACACGATGTGTACTGCAGCTACATGTGCAGAGAGCAGGGAGCCGCGCACACTGAGCGCTGGCTTCCTGCTCTCCTAGCTACAGTACACATCGGGTTAAATACACGATGTGTACTGCAGCTACATGTGCAGACAGCAGGAGCCGGTGCTTGCAGCGTGAGAGCGGCGGAGGCTGGTAACGAAGGTAAATATCGGGTAACCACCTTGGTTACCCGATGTTTACCTTGGTTACAGCTTACCGCAGCTGCCAGATGCCGGCTCCTGCTCCCTGCTCGCTTCATTTCATCGCTCTCTGGCTGTCACACACAGCGATCTGTGCGTCACAGCGGGAGAGCGACGACCAAAAAATGAAGCTGGACATTCAGCAACGAGCGGCGACCTCACAGCAGGGGCCAGCTCGTTGCTGGATGTCACACACAGCGACAGCGACGGGACGTCGCTGCAACGTCACAGAAAATGGTGACGTAGCAGCGACGTCGTTGTC
This sequence comes from Anomaloglossus baeobatrachus, assembly GCF_048569485.1. Lineage (NCBI taxonomy): Eukaryota > Metazoa > Chordata > Amphibia > Anura > Aromobatidae > Anomaloglossus > Anomaloglossus baeobatrachus. The sequence continues at coordinate 57,710 of NW_027445169.1, read as the reverse complement.
GCTGTGTGTGACACCACCTTTAGCAGTCAGTGTCCCGCTCCCTGCCAGCCCCGCGGCGTGAGAAGCTGCTGATACTGCGGGCAGACACTGACATTGCAGTGCGGGCAGCTGCGGGGCTGGCAGGGAGCGGGACACAGACTGCACGGGCAGTGATGACAAGCAGCGCTCGGCATCCCCGCGGCTGCACGCACTGCAGGGTGAGAAGCAGCTTATACTGCAGAGGGGGGCAAACACTGACACGCTGCAGTGCGGGCATCCGCGGGGCTAGCGCGGGACACAGACTGATGCACATACACAGATGACCCATGATGACACAGACAGCGCGCACGGGGGAGGGAGGGGGAGACAGTTCCCAGGGCGTCAGGCAGTAGACATGATCAAGCGCTGGGGACACAGCGCTGACAGTGTATCTGACAGCAAGTGGGCAACTTTCTTGTTCCTTGCCTTATTGAACTGGACACTGAATCGGCTGGAATTCAGGGCGCACGTAGCTGGGCACAGGAGGCAGGGGAGGGAGACTACAGAGTGTGTGGGAGGTTGTGGGCAGAGTACGGGGTGCTGGGCAATGTGTGGGAGGGTGCAGGGAACGGGGGCGGTTACTCCACGCACTGTACAGCCCAGCAGGGAGGCGACATGCTGTTCCAGATTTGCATGTCAACATGGCCCTGCCCATGTAGACATGAAATGACCGGAAGCAGCAAAATCGCGGCAGGAGCGGTCACATGACCACTCTGAGCCGGGGGAGAGGGGCTGACAGCAGGGCAGGTAAGTGGTCTCTATCTACTTACCTGCCCCAATGTAGCCCAATAGTGTAATAATGGAAAAAAGTCAAAAGAAGCCGGATAACCCCTTTAAATATAGATGAGTATAGGTAAAAACAAAAACAAGTATAAATGCAGGCAAGTATGGGTAAGAAAGGATATAGGTAAGAAAATATAAATATATATAAATATAGATGAATGGTTAAACCCCCCCCCCAAAAAACAAGGATAAATTTAGGCAAGTATAGGTAAGAAAGGATAACTATAGATGAGTATAAGTTTAAAAAAACAAGGATAAATATAGGCAAGTATGGGTAGGAAATGATAAGGATAATTAAGAAAAGATAAATATAGCTAAGGGTACCTTCACACTTAGCGATGCAGCAGCGATCCGACCAGCGATCTGACCTGGTCAGGATCGCTGCTGCATCGCTACATGGTCGCTGGTGAGCTGTCAAACAGGCAGATCTCACCAGCGACCAGTGAACAGCCCCCAGCCAGCAGCGACGTGCAAGCGACGCTGCGCTTGCACGGAGCCGCCGTCTGGAAGCTGCGGAGACTGGTAACTAAGGTAAACATCGTGTATGGTTACCCGATGTTTACATTAGTTACCAGTGTGAGCAGGGAGCAAGGAGCCAGCGCTCACTGAGCGCTGGCTCCTTGCTCTCCTAGCTACAGTACACATCGGGTTAATTAACCCGATGTGTAATGCAGCTACATGTGCAGAGAGCAGGGAGCCGCGCACACTGCTTAGCGCTGGCTCCTTGCTCTCCTAGCTGCTGTACACATCGGGTTAATTAACCCGATGTGTACAGCAGCTACATGTGCAGAGAGCCGGAGCCGGCAGCACAGGCAGCGTGAGAGCTGCAGAGGCTGGTAACTAAGGTAAATATCGGGTAACCACCTTGGTTACCCGATGTTTATCTTGGATACAGCTTACCTCAGCTGTCAGACGCCGGCTCCTGCTCCCTGCTCGCTTCATTTGTCGCTCTCTTGCTGTCACACACAGCGATCTGTGTGTCACAGCAGGAGAGCGGCTTTGAAGAAAACGAACCAGGGCTGTGTGTAACGAGCAGCGATCTCGAGCAGCAGGGGCCAGATCGCTGCTCATTGTCACACACAGCGAGATCGCTAATGAGGTCACTGCTGCGTCACAAAAAGCGTGACTCAGCAGCGATCTCGGCAGCGAGCTCGCTGTGTGTGAAGCACCCCTAAGTATAGGTTAGAAACCCCCCAAAACAAACAAAAAAAAACCCCAAGGATAAATATAAGCAGTTATAGATAAAAAAAAGATACGTATAGGTAAGGGAAGATAAATATAGATGAGTATACTTTAAAACAAAAAAAAACAAACAAGGATAAATATAGGTAAGAAAGGATATAGGTAAGAAAAAAGACAAATTTAGGTGAGTGTAGGTTAAAAAAAAGGATAAATTTATACAGGAATAGGTGAAAAAGGATAAGTATAGGTAAGAAGAGAGAAATCTAGATGAGTATAGGTTTAAAAAAAAAAAAAATTTATATCCAGGAGATGTTTCTTATCATATTAATCTTAGGTGGTATCCCTGTTACTTTTAGAGGGTCATTATTAAGGATCTGTATTTGAAACCTTTAAATATTCTAGATATAAAGATAAGATACAAATATTTGTATTAGATATGTATAAAATGTTCCATATAACAGTGTGACAGGGCCTCATCCAGAGCTGACACTGCAGTGAACCAGGGATTAGCCGATCGCCAGTACTTGGGGTCAGGAAGGAATTTTTCCCCCCACACATGGGGTTGTTTTGCCTTCCTCTGGTTCACATCCATTTTATGCAGTAAATCCTATAAATTGCACTGGATGATTAAATTATACTACATTTGATAATGACAATAAAAATGAATAAACTCTATTCATTGTGTCTGTGTGCTCTTCTTTATATCCTGTTCATTCTGTAGGTCTATTATAATTTTGGACTGCTGTCGTTAATGATACAAATGGCAAGGAATTAAAGAGTTAATCCAATTTTATTTTTTTTGCGTGTCAGTGGGTCTTGTGATAGTAATGTTATGTCTGTCAGTCATATATTTTTACTAGACTAATGCCACTGCCCCAATATGCACCACATGATCCATCACATATTGTACATGGGACAGGACTAACATCCTGGGCTACTGGTCTTGCCTTGCAGTAGTTTTTACCCAAGTGTAGTCTCTTTCCATTAAAGTCTCTGCACAATCATGTAGAGGAGGGTCATCTTTCATAGTTATTGTACTTAACTCGCAGTAGCTCCAAACCATGCACCGTTTCAGTAGACTCCAGCCCATCACACATGGAAAGGTGCACCTGGTACAAGGAGCTGTAAGGGAATGAATTATATTCGTGTAGTAAGAGATGTATCGGGTGGATATAGATAGAAAATGGAGGTATCGTGGGAGTAACAGAGCAAGGAGGTATAATTGGAAGATAAAGATGGTGGGAACAGGACGCCACAATGTAAAGTTCTAATTGTAGTAAGCTGCACTGGCGACTCAACCACATACCTGAAAGCAAATAAGAGGCATGTGCCCCGGATAATGGGAGCAGGAAAAACTCAACAGCAAGATAAAATGCATTTAAACATTCTTTAACACAAACAACTTTTCAGATTAAAAGTGTTTTAACTCAAAGAAAACCCCTTTAAACAGTAAACTGTTTAATAAAAAGATATTCACACCTTAAATATTTATTACCTATCTACAAGATGTCTCATAAAGGGCACTTTACACGCAGCGACATCATTAGGGATGCCGCTGCCGATCGCACCTGCCCCCATCGTTTGTGCATCATGGACAAATCGCAGCCTGTGGCGCACAACATCGTTAGTCCCCATCACACATACTTACCTGCCTAGCGACGTCGCTGTGGCGGGCGAACCGCCTCATTTTTAACGGGAGGTTCGTTCAGCGTTACAGCGGCGTCACTAAGCAGCCGCCCAATAGAAGCGGAGGGGCGGAGATGAGCGGCCGGAACATCCCGCCCACCTCCTTCCTTCCTCTTTGCCGATGTCTGCATGTATGATGTGGTTCCTCGTTCCTGCGGTGTCACACATAGCGATGTTTGCTGCCGCAGGAACGACGAACAACCTGCGTCCTGCAACAGCAACAATATTTGAGATTAGAACGACGTGTCAACGATATCAACAATGCCGGATGTGCGTCACGAATTCCATGACCCCAATGACATCTCGTTAGCGATGTCGTTGCGTGTAAAGCGGCCTTAACTGTCTGATAGATGCCCTCCAAATTCCAATATACCGTGTAGATATGTCACAAATGTCTAAAGTGGGAAAATACCTTTTACTTTGGATCTGTTAGCATTATTGCAGTGCACTAATACATTATACAGTGCATTAATACAGTAATATGTTAATTAGTCCTCTTAAATCTGATGAGATTGGTACACTTACCATGGAAATCAAAGTCAAAATGTCTGTCATTCTCAAATTTAAAACAGCATTTTATGAGTCCAGCAAGATCTAGACTTATAAAATCATTTTCAAAACATTCAGGAATACATATATATGTATATATATACAGTGGCACAGTAAAGTTTGGGCACCCCTGGTTACAATTACTGTTATTGTGAACAGTCAGGCAAGTTGAAGATGAAATGATCTCTAAAAGGCAAAAAAGTTAAAGATGACACATTTCCTATGTATTTTAGGCAAAAGAAACAAATGTATTTTCATCTTTCACATTTAGCAGCCCATTTGTGGGTCGTCTTACATGTACTACTCTTTTAAGGGAACATTTCACTGTTAGAGGGAAGAATGGATTCAATGAAATTTCAACTAATTTTTTGAAGCAAACATAACCCCCTCAGTAAAAAAAACTGGAAAAAAATGGATAATTCTCCTAAACACATGTCAACATCCACAATAGATGACCTCAAAAAGCTCAAGCTGAAAGTTTTACAATGGCCCTCACAGTCCTCTTATCTGAACGGCATCGAAAATCTGTGGCTAGACCTCAAAAGAGCAGTGCATGCAAGACGAGCCAGGAATATGACCGAACTGGAAGATTTTTCCAAGGAAGAATTGGATGAATATACCACAAACAAGAATTGAAAGTCTCCTGGCTGGCTACAAAAAGCGGTTACAAGCTGTGATATTTGCCAAAGGGGATGCTACTAGGTACTAACCATGAAAAAACTAAAGAGAAAAATTCTATGAAAAATACCCTGAATAATAATGAATAAAATGCAAGTGCTTAATAACAGGGTACTTAGTATATACCGTACATTTTTGCAAAAACGTAAGAAGCCGTCCCACCTCGTCAAGGTGTACCCATCTGGGACGGTCCCTAACCAGCTAAAGTTAAAACCATTATATATACCTGACTTGTGTCTATCAAAAACTCCAATGTGAATGGTGGCAAGTGGTCAGCTGGGTCCCAGATTAAATACACAGCAAAGTGGGAAGCAATTGGTTGTTCAGCCTCAGTATAAGGAGGGCTGCGCCCCCAACTTGCAATGAAGCAAGATAGCAGACAAAAACACCAAAAAACTGAGCTGTAACAAAAAAAACAGTAAATATGCAACATTACAAGCATGTAAATGGCAGCCGCTAAGGTACTAACCATGCAGGGTGCCCAAAGTTTTACATCAGCCCATTTTCCTTTTTTGATTTAATAATGTAAAAGATATATACTTTTTTTGTTGCCTAAAATACAAATAAAGGTGTCATCTTTAACTTTATGCATTTTAGAGATCATTTCATCTTCAACTTGCTTAACTGTGCCCAATAACAGTAATTTTGACCAGGGGTGCCCAAACTTTTGCATGCAATTGTATGTAGATTGTATCATGATATCTGGTAATAGATCCACTTTACCTACTTTTAGTTACTCCTCTTCCAAATATAGTTATGTAAAATTTGATATCAATACTTCTCAAAAAAAGTTATGAAAACTAAACAACACCCAAAAGCATAAAATAAAATATTGTTTAATCACTTTTTATGGTTGCCCAAAAAACGAGAATCGGGAACACTTTACTTACATGGACCATTATGCATCCTACCCTATGGGTAATAACCCAACTACTGTGAGATGGAGGAATAAAACAAGGATTTACCTTACTTTACCTCACTATGGACATGTTCCTGACAGTTTTGCAGCTGCACATAGCATTTATTCTGGTGGCCAGAATCTAGAGGTTCTGATCCATGGTGGGTGGAAGATATATGATGGGAACATAGAACAAATGTTGGGTCGGCACCTTCTGGCAGCAAAAAAAAATAAAATATTATTTTTTTTTTTTTTTACAGATCCTGTCCCCCTCCGTTATACAGTCGATTAAATCTGTGTTTTCGGAGGGGGGAGGGGGGAAGAGGCGCACCTCCTTTTATTTGTGTCCGCGTCAATTAAGACGCGAATGCAAACACACTGCGGTCTCCGAGCACAGGGAGCTGATTGACCCTGGAACTGCCGACGCCTGCACTTCCGGGGTCACAGGCGCGCGACAATCCGCTCCTTCCTCTGTGCTGCGTCCACTGCTGTGTGGACATCACATGCAGAGCTCACAGCAGGACGCCGCAATGGAAGCCGGTGTCAGAAGAAGATACTCACGTGAGCCAGGAAGATGGCGGCGGGCACTGGAGCAGGTAAGTGCTCGCAGAGCTGAAGATTCATAAGGAGCGTGGGGGTGTCTCTAATGCAGACCGGAGATCTGCGCATGCGAGGGGGTGCAGAGGCTGATACTGAGGAGAGGCTGGAGGGAGGCAGAGGCTGAGAGTGGGGGGAGGCTGGAGGGAGGCAGAGGCTGAGACTGGAGGGAGGCAGAGGCTGAGACTGGGGGAGGCTGGAGGGAGGCTGAGGCGGAGACTGGGACAGACTGAGGCTGAGACTGGGGGAGAGAGGCTGATGCTGAGGGAAGATAGAGGCTGATGCTTGGGGAGACTGGGGGAGAGAGGCTGATGCTGAGGGAAGATAGAGGCTGATGCTGAGGGAAGATAGAGGCTGATGCTGGGGGAGAGAGGGGCTAAATGCTAGAGACAGAGGACAAGGGTTGAGGGATAGTGCAATGACAAAATCGATTGGGTGGGGGGAGTGTAAGGACTCAGAATAAGAGGGGGGCAGCATTGGGAGCTCATTATGGAGAAGGGGCAGCATGTGTGGGATCAGTATGGAGTGGAGCAATGTAGGGGAGCCAATATCAAGAGTGGAGTAGTGTGTGTGTGTGTGTGGGGGGGGGGGTCTCAGCATAAGCGTTAGTGTGGAGGTCTTAGCATGAGTGGGGCAACATGGAGGTGTCATTATGGAAGAGAGGAAGGCAGCATTAGGAGCTCATGGAAAGGGGCAGCATGCATGGGACACTGAGGAGGGGGCAGCATGCATGGAACACTGTGAGGAGGGGGCAGCATGCATGGGACACTGTGAGGAGGGGGCAGCATGCATGGGACATTGTGAGGAGGGGGCAGCATGCATGGGACATTGTGAGGAGGGGGCAGCATGCATGGGACATTGTGAGGAGGGGACAGTATGCATGGGACATTGTGAGGAGGGGACAGTATGCATGGGACATTGTCCTCACATCATGCTGCTCCCTCGCAATGTACAGATCATATTTCATAATCGAGGAAGGTGTGGTGGGTATAACTTATAAGTGAGGACAGTGTGGTGTTTTAGTTTATTAGGGGCAGTGTGACAGTCACAGTATATAAGTGGGGACGGTGTGGTGGGAATATTTTATACTCCTGCTATGTTTTGATGTGCCTGTGGTGATCCCCATTTGAGGGGTTAGTGCCCTTCATTTCTCATTGATACTTTTTAAAGTGTTTTACAGAGTACATCTGCCTTAAACAGATGTCGTGTGCGAAAACTCAGTTTTATGTTATCACTAAGGGGCGCAACCACTTAAAGTGCCTAGGGCAGCATGAAGCCAAAATACAGCCCTGTATGTATATATATATATATATATATAAAAAACACGTCATATTAAACGTCATAATAAGCAGAAGAGAGCAGTGATATACAGTAAGGCTAAAGCACAATTATGTAAGATCAGCAGAAGGCAGCAGCATATGGAGAGGATCATAAATTGTACAGCTCAGTGCAGGATCACCCATTATAGTGAATACCTTAGCAGGCAGAGGTGTACAGCGTTCTGGCAGGGTGCACTGACAGCATCTACCCCATGTTCCAAATTATGCAAATTGGATTTAAGTGTCATGCAGATTCATTTTTTTTTCTCTTAAATGAAACTCATTGATGGAATTGTGCTTCAGGGTTCTTTGGATCACTGAAATCAATCTCCGATACCTGTGATAATTAGTTTCCAGGTGAGCCCAATAAAAGGAAAACAGGATGTTCCACAATATTAAGCAGGCCACAGTTTTCAAGTGATATGAGAAAGAAAAAGGATCTCTCTGCTGCCAAAAAGCAACAAATAGTGCAATGCCTTGGACAAGGGATGAAAACATTAGATATTTCATGAAAACGTAAGCGTGATCCTCAGTGCCCAATGGCGTCTCCCTGCTCTGCTGCACATTGACTGGTCGAACCCACAAAATGTGTAATACACACTGTTAGGATTTAATTTGCCAATGAAATCACTCACAAGTGATTTGCAGACTCGGGGTCATCTGCTGAATGACGTCTCCTCCTGCGTCTCTCATTGTTATCATTTTCAATTTGAGAGAAACAGGAGGAGACGTCATTCGGCAGATGACCACACATTGCAAATCGCATGTGAGTGATCAGGTGACAACTACTCGAATCAGCAAGTGAAATCCTAACAGAGCGCATATTACACACCTTTAGGATATGGCAGGTCAATATTCAGAATTACATTACATTACACACTATACGTGACATGTACAGGGCATATGTAGGGTGTATAATCTAATATATAAAGCTGAGTGTGTGTGTCCGTCCGTCCAATAAAGGAATTTGCACCGTCACATTTACAATCACGAAATGTGACCCAGGGAACGTCACAGACTATGTTTTGATGAGAATTTTTAACCCCGCACTTTACAGTGATTTGCCGCAAAAACCTGCTTACACTAAAATCAATGGCGCTGGGAACTACGGGTCATTAATAACACTGCACTGCTCTGTGCACGGCTTCCGGTCGGGTCCCCGATGTCGGTTCCAGCGGGCTCCAACCCTGCCCCGGTCCACCTCGGTTCTGCGAGCTGTCTTCCCGTCTCCTGCTAGCTACGGGCCCACGGTCTGCCACCTAGCCAATGTGTCAGGGCTCCGACCCTGACACCTGTCAGTTCAGCCTCAGGCCTATAGCACAGGCCTGGACTCACTCCACTCCACTCCAAAGCTAAACTTCAACTCCTGTTTTTCCTGACCCGGGCTCTCCAGACCCCTAGGTGGGCGTTTCCTTCCGTCTGGTCTCGCCCACTCATGTGCCTGTCTTTTCCTGGGGGAGGTGACTAGGGTTTCTGGTTGGCTGTGTGTAACCTAGGTGATGGAAGGGTGTTATGCGGGGGCCTAAGTGTGACTACCTGACCCGTCAGGGCGTCACAACAACACCTCCGCTCACACTGCACAAGTGACCAAAGCAAAACTGGCAGAGCTAGGTTTGCAGCTGGTTGACCACCCACCTTATTCACCAGATCTAGCTCCCTCCAACTATCATCTGTTTCCAAACCTGAAGAACTACCTCAAGGGTATCAAATTTCACACCATTTCTGATGCCATGGCTGGTATGGATGTCTGGTTTGAGGCACAACCGAAATCCTACTTTTTTGCTAGGCATACAGAACCTAGAATACCGATGTAAGAAGTGTGCTGACATCAGTGGAGAGTATATGGAATAAATGTAAAGTTTCATCATCCTATCTCTTTTTTTTCTTGGTAAATCCAAAGACTTATCAGCAGCCCCTCCTATCAACGCAGGAGTCTTTCATAGCAATCAATGGGCACAGTGATCAGGTGTAGTATCCGCACTGCGGCCGGTGATGGTGTACATTGCAGCAGCAATAACTTGCTAATAATTTCCTTCTGCAGCCAGAGAATGGTCAGGAACCAGGGCGGCATGTGCACTTCATTGTGGGGAATTTCATAAATGAAATATGTGACTATTGTACATGTTGTAGTGGAAAAAAGGAACAAAAAAATAAAATTAAACAAAAAAAAAAAATGGGGGGAAAAAAGTGTAAGTCCACCTTTTTTTTTGAGAGGGGGGATAAGGGGGGGGGGGGGCGCATGGAATAAAGAATCTTGCTCTTACAGAGTTTACTCTGTGGTAAAATTTACCCAGAAAAATTATTCTCCGGGTCAGAGCAATTATAGCGATAGCAAACCTGCAAAGATTCTTCTGTTTTATTGTTACTGAAATCACTTTTTGCATTTACAGCATTTATTACCCCATAAAGCTGACCTGGCACTGCTGCTCCTCAGCCCAGTACGGGTGCAGAAATACCAAAATTAGGAGAGGTTTCAATAATCTAGTCGTGAAAGAAAAATGATGATCTTTATAAAATAGAAAAAATTGCTTTGTGTCGCCATTTTCTGAATCCCAAAAACTTTTATATTTTTCCATCAATGGAAATTTGTCAGTTCTTGTTTCTTGCTGGTACAATTTAAGTGTTAGGGCGGCTTTGCACGTTGCAACATCACACGTGCGATGTCGGTGGGGTCAAATCGAAAGTGACGCACATCCGGCGCCACTTTCGACATCGTAGTGTGTAAATCCTAGATGATACGATTAACGAGCGCAAAAGCGTCGTTATCGTATCATCGGTGTAGGCTCCGACGTTTTCATAATTACGCTGCCGCGACAGGTACGATGTTGTTCCTCGTGCCTGCGGCAGCACACATCGCTGTGTGTAAAGCCGCAGGAGCGAGGAACATCTACCTGCCGCCGGCGGCTATACGGAAGGAAGGAGGTGGGCAGGATGTTTACATGCTGCTCATCTCCGCCCCTCCGCTGCTATTGGCTATTCAACCACCACAACAGCGGCCACTACACAGTACCAGCACTCAGTGAGAGGAGCTGCGCACTCACCTCCCACTGGCTCCCATATGTGGACTGGGAGCAAAAAAAGGGGCTGACCCCTCTTGCAGTCTCCTGCTGATTAAAATCACCTGTGCCAAATGGGGGGAGTGCAGATCCAAGCAAAAAAAAGAGGGGGATAGAATGTTGTATAACATGCTATAAAGAAAAAGACATGGATCGCACATCCCAAAAAAATACAATGATCTAATGCTGCTAGGCAAAAAATTAATAAACAGAACATGAGGTTCTTTTGTTACTATTCTGATCAGATTGTATTAAGCCCACTGCCACTTCACGGCAAACCTCTTGAGTGGGTCCCTAACCTAAACCTTTATAGTGCGGCACTGTGCACCAACCACTGCTGCAGCGACAAAGCACCAGCAGGGCAGGCGACCTGGTGCCTCACAGCACCCATGCTGCAAGGCAAAGCCCCCAAGGCTCCAGGCCGCACTGCTCCACTGTCACGAAACCACCACAACAGCGGCCACTACACAGTACCAGCACTCAGTGAGAGGAGCTGCACACTCACCTCCCACTGGCTCCCATATGTGGACTGGGAGCAAAAAAAGGCTGACCCCTCTTGTAGCCTCCTGCTGATTAAAATCACCTGTGCCAAATGGGGGGAGTGCAGATCCGAGCAAAAAAAGAGGGGGATAGAAAGCCATCGACTCCTTTCCCATCATCACTATCTACGAAAGGAACACGTTGTCACCTGGCGACTGGAGTACAAATTGATGGAGCGGACTCCGGTGGTGACTTAAAAGCCGTGTGCGACAATGATGCAAACCTGGGTGCGGCCCTTTGTCAGGGCAATGTGACACACGTGCCTTGTATGGCTCACGTGTTGAACCTGTTTGTCCAGCAATTTTTAAACCACCATCCCGGCCTATAAGGCACTCTGCAGCGAGCACGCTTGCTATGTGCTCACTTCCACCATTCACACCCAGCAGCTCAACAACTTGCATCGCTCCAGAAGTCTTTCGGTCTGGCGGTTCACCGCCTGAAATGCGATGTGCCGACACGCTGGAAATTGAATCTGCACATGTTGCAGTGTCTGTGGCAGCACCGGCGAGCCCTGCTGCAATAGTTATGACGTATAGCCTGGGCTAAAGAGATCCAGAGGTGGGGCAGATCACGCTGCTGGAGTGGTCTCAGATCAAGGACCTATGCACCCTTCTTCGAAGTTTACAAATGGTGACGAAGATGTTTGGCGCTGACGTTGGCATCATTGGCATAACAATTCCGGTCATTACATGCTGGAGCACACTCTAAACATCATTCATAGTCAGGTGGTGGGACAAGAGGAATGGGAGGAAGTAAAGGAGGAGTCATATGCGCAAGAGATAACAACATCTACAAGGTCCAGACTGTCAGTAGCACCAAGGTGGCAGGCATGGGACAGTGGGGGAGATGGATTAACAAGGGCGCATAGTATCAGCCTAACTGTTGAGGAAGGTGTAAGAGCCCAGTAAGAAATGGAGGACGAACTGGTGATGGGCATGGAAGACTGAGCAGATGAGGAAGAGCTTGCTCACATTTCGGTTGTGCGAGGTTGGGGGGAGAGGGCAGAGGAAGGAGGCATGATTCTCACCTCTCCGCAACCAACACAGCAAGGACTTGTTCCTCCTTGATGCGCAAGACACATGAGCGCCTTCTTGCTGCACTACCTACAACATGACCCTTTGATTGTCCTAATTCGAAGTAATGTTGACTCGTGGTTTGCCACACTGTTAGATCCCCGGTACAAGACAAAAATTGGCAAAATAAATCCTGCCGTACAAAGGGACGCACATATGCAGGAGTATCAGCAGAAGCAGGTACGTAATCTTAGCTCGGCTTTTCCACTAAACACCAGTGCTGCACAGAGTGAATCACAACATTTTGTCATGGCTAGTAGGAAATGGTCTTTTACTTGTCTACATCTGAGGGACCGAGGGCTGGCTGCTGTGCTGAGACAGCGTTGACTATGGTGTCCCTGCAGAGTTGCAAATTAGTAAATATACAAAATGAGTGGCAAAAGGCCATATGCTGGTGGAAAGTGGAACAGGTGTGTTGGAAAGTATAAAAAAGTTTGTGTCCGTGGGTTTGGTGGTTAAGCAACAGTAACATCTGCTGAAGAAACACCATCTGTTACGGGGGGACTGGCAGATTAGGATAAGGTGGTATATATCCCAATCGCCAGTCGGGGTCCACCATGCTCACAGATGGAAAAGGAGATGCTGGCAACACGAAGGTTAGGCGGAGGATACAGAGCTGGGTGGCTATGAAACTAATAGTAGCCTGAACCGAGTTAGACGACACTCGGATCTGGAGACTGGGAACCCTGTTAGCGTCACAGGGTCCACACACCCAGCACAGGAACTCCCAGTTAACAACACAGGGGCCATTGGGTACGCTGTCCGTGTGCGTAGGGGCCACACCTGTGGACACCAGGTGCATCAGCAGCAGCAGCCCAGTTAATGCCACTGGGCTGCACTAACAGGACTGGTAGGACAGGAACTGGTCTTAACCATTCTGCGTTACCAACTGTGGTGATGGCCTGCACCGACGCCCTATCTCTGCCTACCTCTGGCCTAAAGCCGCAATGGGTTCAACACATGGAGGTGTGCTCTTTCTGAGCATAATAGAAGACTGCGCACCTCCTTGTTAGCTCCAGCCCCTTTTATAACCTGGGTCCGCCCCAACCCAGGGTGAACCACAATGCACCTCCTGGAGACAAAAGCAGAGTGACACGTCATCAGTGGCATAACCAGCGGCCTATTTGGAACCGCCACTTCAATGATGACCTCATGGCAGCCACGACCCAAACACCTCACCAGTCATCGTCTGACCAACAATAATGAGGTGACAAGTCATAGGGTCGGGCCTCTGCAAGCCAGTCTGGAGTGGCCTGGCCACGTCATCAGGACACCTGACAGGGCAGGGCCAAAGAGTTCATTCCCGGACCTAGACTCTGATGCAGTAAGTGCCTGAGCATGCTCAGTAGCATGAACAACAGTCTCAGAAAAAAGACTATCAGCTTCAGCATGCTGTCTAGGCACAACACAGGACTGAGACACGGCATGGAGTCCAAGTACCTGTGCAAAGAGGCTTTTCGCAGTAAGTGTGGGAGCATGCGCTGTAGCCCGAACTGAGGACTTAGCCTCAGTCAGGAATGGCACAGTCAGGCTGAGCATACTCACTAGGCAAAACAGTGGACTTAGGCTGCGGCTGGGGTAAATCGGCACACGCATGCGCACTAGCCACCTCTCCACACTTAGACGTGGAGGAGAAAGCAGCCAGCTGGACAACCCGAGGCACAGCCCAAAATGGCAGGCGACGCCTGGGCGCAACTGGAACCGCAGCAGTCTGCTTGCGTTTACGGAGGCACCGTTTCGGAACACCAACTACCAGCCAAAATAACAGGTGTACTTCTTCCCGTGGATAATCTATGATCCCTTTTTTCCTGGACACGACCATCGCTAACAAATGTAGATGAGCCAGCAAAACAGCAGCTGCTTCAATGGATCTCAAGTGCTCCATAAAGTGGCCTCTCCTCCACCTCAAGTTCAATATCCCAAATACTACATTCCTCTGTGGTGTCAACCCAATCGCACTTGCTTCCTAACAGCTCTCAAGTTTCCACCAGCCCTGCTGAGTATGGGGTAACAGAGATGGTTGAGTCTGCAGAACTGTTCAGTCACACAATAGCCTGGGAATCAGAGGTCTGCCCCAAAGCTGCAGTGAGTCCAGACAAGGAAATGATCTGTACTGATGCCCAGAAGCTTTATAAGTCGGATCCAGGACCCGATGAAGAAGGTGCTAATCATAATGTACACCCTCATTCCCAAACTGTAAATTATCCTGGTGGAGACAATGGGGAACATGCTGAGGAGACTCAGATACCTGATTGGAACGACAACTTTACTATTCGGTCAGGGGAGGAAGAGCTTGGCTCGGAGGAGTCAGGACAAGGGGAGTGAAAAACACACAGGGTGATGATGAGGTTGGAGACCCCACTTACTTTCAAACCAAAGTCAGCCAGTCGATGAGGTCAGCAGAGGAGGTGGAGGAGGATGCTACTGATGACGAGGTTACGTTGCGTCTTCCTGGACAGAGACAAAGTACTGGAAGCACGTCAACAACTGAATCCTCAGCCACAACTCTGCCTCTGAGCAGAAGTCGTGGTGGCTCTGCAGGTCACATGGACTGTAAGCCTTGTTTAGCCTGGGGCTTTTTTGACATCGCAAAGGATCACCCAAGTCATGTCATCTGTAAGATTTTTCACCAATCTCTAAGTAGAGGCTAAAAACTCACTACTTAAGGCCACTTTACACACAGAGATAAATCTTTGGCAGATCTGTGGTTGCAGTGAAATCATGGACATATTGTTCCATTTGTACACAGCCACAAACCTGGGACTGATTGTCCACAATTTCACTGCAACCACAGATCTGCTGCAGATTTATCTGTGTGTAAAGTGGCCTTTAGAGTACTTTGTCCATGAAGTGTCACATTTGTCACAAGTGTCACATGAATCGATAGCGTGAGGGTGTATTGATCAGCTTTATCCACTGTCAATGCAACATGCTTATTTGCCATTCATTGCATGCATTGTGGCACACTACACACAAGGGGCAGCTGTTTTTTTGCATCTGCCTTTGTCTGGTCACTGTAGCAATAGCAAAACAGTCTTCGGCTGTGGACTTGGAGAGCGGAGGAGATGCTGTCTATGAACAGAAGGAAAAGCTTAAGGTGTGTGTTACAGCAAGGAGCCCCCGCGGAAACACTTCGGTCAATTGTAAGGGGAGTCGTGTTGGAGTTTGGTAAGGAGGACCGTAACGCCTGTGAGCAGCATCCTGTGCCACTGACCGACATTCTTCCGGTGCTGTCTATATTGTTTACCGTGAGAGGAGCGCAAAGTCTGTATTTATGGCAACTGGACACCATAGTGTGACGCCCTGGACTAGCCAGGTAGTCACAGACATAACACCACACACACATCCCCTTCCCTGGATAGTTACACCAGTCAACCAAAACCCCTTGTTGCCTCCCTCCAGGGTCTGATGTCCACACCAGGTGGGGTGGAGCCAGGCGGTTGGCCCCGCCCACCGAGGAGTTCAAAGGCCTGGAGGCGGGAAAAGGAGTCAGATTAGTTTTGGAGGCGAAAGTGAGAGGAGTAAAACGTCTGCGTGTGCCTGGGTAGGAGCCCAGGCACTGACAGCAAGGTCGGCAGACGTTGGTGGTCGTCTGCAGGAGTTAGCGGATCTCTGCGGAACCGTAGGACCGGGGTTGGGCGGTGGCCCACCGGTACCGAACCAGGGAGCGGAGTGAAGTTAAGCACACAGGCAGGGCCATCGGACCCCGACCAGGCTTGGAGCTGCCGACAACGGTCAAATCCGAGAGTGACCGGAACCCCAGGGGTTTCCTAAAACCCAAGTCCCGCTAGAAGGCAACAGTCCACACCGTGAGGATATACAGCCACCGCCACAGGCTAGAGATCCAAGGGTCAGCGCCTGCGGGCAAAATGGCTCCTATGGTACCTATACGCCGGGGAGCGGACTACCGTTGGGAAACCATCGGAGTCAACACAGTCTACACAGGTGCAGGGTAAGACAGCCACCATCACCTGTCCGGGGAGAGCAAAGACACTGCAGTCGGCTGCGGGACCCGTCCATCCGGCCGTTTGGTTTACCAGAGACTTTGTGACCTTCTGTCTGAGTGAGTACAACAGTGCCATCCGGCACCGTGCCGCGCTGCCCCTGAAACCCTGCACCCCAGTTATCCAGCCTCCCCGCATCATCACCGGGCCCCGGGATCACCAACCCCTACCCACGGAGGGGACAACATCCTAGCTGCTCCCTGCCATCGCTCCCGGGATCCCAGTCACCAGCAGCGGTGGTGCCATCATCACCACGACCCGTGGGTGGCGTCACGAACTATCTCCCTAAACAAACCACCCCTTTTCACTCACGGGTGAGGAGCGCTGCTCGAGTCCCCGGGTCCGGCCCACCGCTTGAGCCACCGAGCAGCAACAGCAGAAGCCCCGGACCCGAGCGTAGCGAGCGTGTCCCCTCCGCCCGCGACAACTTGGCATCTGCGAACAGGATAGAACCAATCTACCTACCCGTAGAAGTGCGCCTTGCAGTCCCCGCCGGCGGCGTCTGGCCGAAAAATTTGAAGTTCCGCCATCTTTGGCGCGAAGATTTCCCACTCGAGCGTCTTCCCTGAGCAGGGAAGGTGCGAAAACGAAGCCCCGCCCCCCAGCAGAAGGAAGTGCTAGAAAGAACCAAGGGGGGGCGGGTGAGGATCTGCCTGATGTAACCGCAGGGATAAAGAGCAGGGACGCCAGGACTCTGCGATACATCCAGTTCCTGGAAGCACAAGCGCTGACATGTCCGTCCCGTCCGGCCATGCAGAGATCCTGGAGCCCACGCCAGGAACAGCGGCGTGGGTGGAGGCCCGGACCGCGCAAATGTGCTGCCGCCTGCAGGCCCAAGTCCGATTCTTGATGGAGCGGTGGGTGGCTGAAATGGAGGAGGTAGCGGCGGCCGTGCGGAGACACGAGGTGGAGACAGTGCTGGAGGAGCGGGTAGACGACCCACGCCCCTGTGTCCCTGAAGGACCGGTTGCTGCGGCTGAGGGGCCCGGTCTGCGCCCGCTCACCCTGCTGCCTCCCCCGCCACCCGCATCGGCTGTTGCCGCCTCACCACTAGGCTCGCTGTCCCCGACACCAGCAGCGGAACCCAGTCCGTCCACCCTGGAGGACCAGCCTGTAGGCGTTGTCTGTGAATGGCCCGCATCCCTCCTGCTGCCATGGAAGATCCCGCGGGAGGTGCCCGTCCGCGAAAAGAAGCCGTCGGCCCCGGAAGCGGCTGCACCTGAGACCGTCCCGGCCCCGGCAGTCCGTCCGGCTACTGGAGAGGTTGAAGCCATGAACCGGAAGGCCCAGCGGGTGAGGCCTGCTGTCCCTGAACCCCACTCCTCGGGTGAGGCTGCGCCGGGTCGTCGCTGCAAAGGAGCCCAGGCCACGTCACCGCAGGACCCCCACAAGAGATTACCGGTCGTGGCCGGTGTGGGCGAAATCCAGCGGGGTCCAACCCGCGTGCAGGGGCATGCAAACGCCCCTTACTGGGACAGGGAGCCGAGCCAGCTGGGCCAGGAAATTGCCTCTAGGGAGCAGCAGAAGGCCGAAGTGCTGGCACATGTCATAAAGGAGAAGGACAATCTCCGCAATGCCACCTTTCGGGTGCGGGGCCCGTTGCATGAAGGCAAGGTGAGGCGGTTTGACCCTCAGCGGGTATACGGCTTCGTGTACGAACCGGGCCTGGAGGCCGAGATATTCGTGGCCCGCCAAGACGTGAACTCTCACCTGCCAACTGGTCATCCTGGTCGCGATCTACAACTGGGCGACTTAGTGACTTACACCCGACATTGCGGGGAGAGGGGCTGGTTTGCCCTGGATGTCAAGCAGAGGGTAGGCTGCAGTGCCCAGAGGCGGTCCCAGTCCCCTCCCCCACCGTGCCGTCCGGATGTTGAGTTGGAGGAGGCCTATGAGGAGGATGACCTCAAATAGTGGCAGCGGTCCACCGTTGCAACCCAGTTGTCCCCGTTGGGACCCTCAGCACCCTGTTTTCCGTTGAATGAACCCTAATCAATCTGAAGTCTCACCTGATTGCCATCCGTTGTAAGACAAGCTGTCTCCGTTGGGACCATCAATGTGATTACCCAAAACAGCCCACGTGAGAAACTGCTCATGGACAAGGCCAAGTACTTGCAGGCCAACCACGAACTAGTGGTCTTGTAAATAGTTTGTGGGCTGTGATCCGTTGCCGCTTCCGGAGAGGCAGATTGGAGGGAGGACCCGCAGCAGAGTAGGCTGGGGTCCGGTCACCACCAGGACCGGTGACCATCCTCCGGGGGTCAGGGGTCCCCCTGGACGTGGGGTCCCCTGAAATACAAGCCGGGTGCGAGACACCGTACTCATTCCCGCTCGGGCAGCCTGGACCAGGACTGGGGTAAAGGGGTGCTGCCCATTTCTTAGGGGCAGCATCAAAGTGTAGATTGCTTGGGTGGGGGAGCGGAGGAACATGAACCCGTCCGTTTAAATAAAAATGTTTACCGTTTGCAACGTTAAAGTACCGAGCCTCCCATAAGGGAAGAATGAAAAAAAATGCATATGTTGAATGTCTACATGTTAATTTATATTTTGCAGAAACAAAATAAAACCGGTGATGGACAGGCAGCCCGCGGACAGTCTGCATTTCACCAAGGGGGAATGTGACGCCCTGGACTAGCCAGGTAGTCACAGACATAACAACACACACACCCCCCTCCCTGGATAGTTACACCAGTCAACCAAAAACCCTTGTTGCCTCCCTCCAGGGTCTGATGTCCACACCAGGTGGGGTGGAGCCAGGCGGTTGTCCCAGCCCACCGAGAAGTTCACAGGCCTGGAGGCGGGAAAAGGAGTCAGATTAGTTTTGGAGGCGAAAGTGAGAGGAGTAAAACGTCTGCGTGTGCCTGGGTAGGAGACCAGGCACTGACAGCAAGGTCGGCAGACGTTGGTGGTCGTCTGCAGGAGTTAGCGGATCTCTGCGGAACCGTAGGACCGGGGTTGGGCGGTGGCCCACCGGTACCGAACCGGGGAGCGGAGTGAAGTTAAGCACACAGGCAGGGCCATCGGACCCCCGACCAGGCTTGGAGCTGCCGACAACGGTCAAATCCGAGAGTGACCGGAACCCCAGGGGTTTCCTAACACCCAAGTCCCGCTAGAAGGCAACAGTCCACACCGTGAGGATATACAGCCACTGCCACAGGCTAGAGATCCAAGGGTCAGCGCCTGCAGGCAAAAGGGCTCCTACGGTACCTATACGCCGGGGAGCGGACTACCGTTGGGAAACCATTGGAGTCAACACAGTCTACACAGGTGCAGGGTAAGACAGCCACCATCACCTGTCCAGGGAGAGCAAAGACACTGCAGCCGGCTGCGGGACCCGTCAATCCGGCAGTTTGGTTTACCAGAGACTTTGTGACCTTCTGTCTGAGTGAGTACAACAGTGACATCCGGCACCGCTCTGCGCTGCCCCTGCAACCCTGCACCCCAGCTATCCAGTCTCCCCGCATCATCACCGGGCCCCGGGATCACCAACCCCTACCCATGGAGGGAATAGCATCCTAGCTGCTCCCTGCCATCGCTCCCGGGATCCCCGTCACCAGCAGCGGTGGTGCCATCATCACCACGACCCATGGGTGGCGTCACGAACTATCTCCCTAAACAAACCACCCCTTTTCACTTACGGGCGAGGAGCGCTGCTTGAGTCCCCGGGTCCGGCCCACCACTCGAGCCACCGAGCAACAGCAGCAGAAGCCCTGGACCCGAGCGCAGCGAGCGCGTCCCCTCCGCCTGCGACAATAGTACCCGGGTACGGTAGGCTGGGACCAGACAGTGATGCATGCACGCAACACTTTGTTTTCTTAGCAAAACATATATCTGTTCTGGTTAGGCCGACTATATAGACAATAAGACTTGCTGCCTCTGCACTGTCAAATTGTCACTTACAGTTAAACTCATAGAGGGACAGCGACACATGTTTGCATTGAGTGTTGCTTTACAGGATTTCCAGGACTGTGTTGATGAGCTGTTTGGTTTGCATTCACACTGTAAAGCTGGGGTCACACTAAACAACAGCGACAACGACGTCGCTGTTACGTCACCATTTTCTGTGACGTAGCAGCGACCTTGTAAGTCGCTGTTATGATCGCTGCTTAGCTGTCAAACACAGCAGCCGAAGCAGCGATCATAACGACAGTGCTGCAACATGTGCAGAAAGCAGGGAGCCGCGCACACTGAGCGCTGGCTCCTTGCTCTCCTAGCTACAGGACACATCGGGTTAATTAACCCGATGTGTACTGCAGCTACATGTCACAGTGCAGAGAGCAGGGAGCCGCGCACACTGCTTAGCGCTGGCTCCCTGCTCTCCTAGCTACAGTACACATCGGGTTAATTACACGATGTGTACTGCAGCTACATGTGCACAGAGCAGGAGCCGGCGCTGGCAGCGAGAGTGGCGGAGGCTGGTAACTAAGGTAAATATCGGGTAACCACCTTGGTTACCCGATGTTTACCTTGGTTACAGCTTACCGCAGCTGCCAGATGCCGGCTCCTGCTCCATGCTCGCTTCATTTCGTCGCTCTCTCGCTGTCACACACAGCGATCTGTGCGTCACAGCGGGAGAGCGACGACCAAAAAATGAAGCTGGACATTCAGCAACGAGCGGCGACCTCACAGCAGGGGCCAGCTCGTTGGATGTCACACACAGCGACAGCGACGGGACGTCGCTGCAACGTCACAGAAAATGGTGACGTAGCAGTGACGGCGTTGTCGTTGTCGCTGTGTGTGACACCACCTTTATCATCTGCCTTATCTGTGAGGCTTCAGCTAACAAGGGTATTCGGGGGGGGGGTAATGGGTTTTGTCTATTTTTAGGTAGATAAGTTGTAAGCTCTTGTGATGCGACACTGGTAAGTTGTGTTCGCACACACACACACACGCAAACACACACGCACACACACAATTACTCCTGCTACGCAGAGGGATTACCAGGTAGTAGGCAACTCTTTAGACAGTCCCTTGGTTAGGAAAAAGTTGGTGAGCATGGGGTATAAATCGCCATTACGATTGTCGCAGCATAGGGGTGTAGGCTTTTGGAATTGTGAATAGGTTGTTCTGTTCTTTCAGTTTTATGAATGGTTCTTATTGTTCGTTTTGGGAAAGTAAAACAATCATTTATCAACCCAACTGTCTAGAGTCCTTTTCCTAGTGTGTGGTTTTGCTGTATACTGGGAAGCCCACCCTGTTCACTACTTTAAATTATTATTATTATTTATTATTATAGCGCCATTTATTCCATGGCGCTTTACAAGTGAAAGAGGGTATACGTGCAACAATCATTAACAGTACAAAACAGACTGGTATAGGAGGAGAGAGGACCCTGCCCGCGATGGCTCACAGTCTACAGGGAATGGGTGATGGTACAATAGGTGAGGACAGAGCTGGTTGCGCAGTGGTCTACTGGACTGAGGGCTATTATAGGTTGTAGGCTTGTTGGAAGAGGTGGGTCTTGAGGTTCCTCTTGAAGCTTTCCACGGTAGGTGAGAGTCTAATGTGCTGAGGTAGAGCATTCCAGAGTATGGGGGATGCACGGGAGAAATCTTGGACGCGATTGTGGGAAGAGGAGATAAGAGAGGAGCAGAGAAGGAGATCTTGTGAGGATCTGAGGTTGCGTGCAGGTAGGTACCAGGAGACTAGTTCACAGATGTAGGGAGGAGACAGGTTGTGCATGGCTTTGTATGTCATGGTTAATGTTTTGAACTGGAGTCGTTGGGTGATGGGAAGCCAGTGAAGGGATTGGCATAGTGGCGAGGCTGAGGAGTAGCGAGGGGAGAGGTGGATTAGGCGGGCCGCAGAGTTTAGGATAGAGTGGAGGGGTGCAAGAGTGTTGGAAGGGAGGCCAGAGAGCAGGAGGTTGCAGTAGTCAAGGCGGGAGATGATGAGGGCATGCACTAATGTTTTTGCTGATTCTTGGTTAAGGAAAGCACGGATTCAGGAGATATTTTTGAGTTGTAATCGGCATGAGTTGAAGAGGGCTTGGATGTGTGGCTTGAATAATAGAGCAGAGTCGAGGGTTACTCCAAGGCAACGTGCTTGTAAGACTGGGGAGAGTGAGCAACCATCAAGTTTGATGGAAAGGCTTGTTGGAGGAGATGAGTGAGGAGGGGGAAAGACAATGAACTCTATTTTGTCCATGTTACGTTTTAGGAATCGCACAGAGAAGAAGGATGAAATAGCAGACAGACATTGTGGGATTTTGGTTAGTAGAGAGGTAATGTCAGGTCCAGAGACGTAGATCTGTGTGTCATCGGCATAGAGATGATACTGGAAGCCGTGGGACTCTATGAGCTGTCCCAGGCCGAAGGTGTAGATGGAGAACAGCAGGGGTCCAAGAACTGAGCCTTGGGGGACACCGACAGATAGGGGGCGAGATGAGGAAGTGGTGTGAGAGTGGGACACGCTGAAAGTTCGGTCGGTTAGGTATGAAGAAATCCAAGATAGGGCCAAGTCTGTGATGCCCAGAGATGAGAGAATCTGTAGAAGGAGGGAATGGTCTACTGTGTCGAAGATTTAGGAAAAAAACTGTGGAAGAAACAAGCGCAGAAATAGGGTCTTATCTGGTAGACAAGGGTATGCAAAAGTAAAGACAGGTACTCACCTGCTTCAGTTGTGACTGGCACAACTCCAATGTAAGCATATAAGCTGATGATATAGCAGTGGTCAGCAGCAGCCCCGATGCAGAATTGGCAGAAAACAGATGGCTGGGAGAAAAACGGGTTAAATGCTGCGCTAGAAACCACGAATCCGATGGATAAAATAAATCCTTTCCTTTATTGGCACAAGTCAACGCGTTTCGAAAGCATATCCACTTTCTTCATCAGGACAAGACAGTACAAGAAAAGATCTTGTACTGTCTTGTCCTGATGAAGAAAGTGGATATGCTTTCGAAACGCGTTGACTTGTGCCAATAAAGGAAAGGATTTATTTTATCCATCGGATTCGTGGTTTCTAGCGCAGCATTTAACCCGTTTTTCTCCCAGCCATCTGTTTTCTACTGTGTCGAAGGCAGAGGACAGGTCCAGTAGGAGGAAGATAGAGTAGTGTTGCTTGGCTTTGGTGGTTAGTGACTTTAGTTAGGGCAGTTTCAGTGGAATGATGCGGTCAGAAGCCAGATTGTAGCTGGTCAAAGAGAGAGCAGGATGAGAGGTATGAGGACAGTTCAAGATGGACATGTTGTTCCAGTAGTTTTGAGGCATAGGGGAGAAGGGATATGGGGCGATAGTTTTACACAGAGGATGGGTCAAGGGAGGGCTTTTTGAGGATGGGTGTAATAGAGGCATGTTTAAAGCATGAAGGGAATACACCAGTTGTTAGTGATAGGTTGAAGAGATGGGTTAGGGCTGGGATGAGGACTGCGGTGATGTTGGGGGATGAGGTGGGATGGGAGCGGGTCCAGTGCACAGGTTGTTAGATGTGATCTTGAGAGTAGAGTGGAAAGATTGTTTTCTGTCATGGCGGAGAAGCTGGATTTGGAGGAAGAAGGCTGAGTAGCTGTGAGAAGTGGCTGTGGTGTTTGTGGGCCAAAGCTTGCTCTGATGTTGTCAATCTTCTGCTTGAAGAAAGAGGCAAAGTCTTCAGCTGAGAGGAGAGGAGAGGGAGGTGGTGCTGGAGGACGGAGGAGAGAATTGAAAGTGTTGAATAGCTGTTTAGGGTTATGAGAGAGAGAAGATATGAGGGATGAGAAGTAGGTTTGTTTTGCAGCAGTGAGTGTGGACTTGAAAGTGGTCAGGGACTCTTTATATGCAATGAAGTGCTCAGTGAAATGAGACCTTTTCCATCTGCGCTCAGCAATTCTGGAAGCCCGTCTTAGTTCTTTAGTCTGCCTCGTGTGCCAGGGTTGCCTGTTGATTGTGCGGGTTTTGGTGTGTGTGAGGGGGGCAGTTGATTCGAGAGCTGCAGAGATTGTAGTGTTGTATAAAGTTGCAGCAGCATCTGCATCATGTAGAAATGCAATGTCTGTGAGAGGGAGAAGGGACTGAGAAAGGGCGTGTAAATCAATGTGTTTGATATTTCTGCGAGGGTGTGAAAGTTTGTGGAGGGGGGGTTGCGTACTTGGCGAAGAGAGGGAAGAGAATGTGAGTAGGTTGTGGTCAGACAGGGGGAGAGGCGAGTTAGAGAGGTTGGATAGGGAACAGAGGCGAGTGAAGATGAGGTCCAGCGTGTGGCCATCTTTGTGAGTAGCTGCAGAGGACCATTAGGTGAGGCCGAAGGAGGAAGCGAGTGTTAGAAGTTTGGAGACAGATGAGTGGGAAGTGTCAATGGGGATATTGAAATCACCCATAATGATGGTGGGGATGTCGGTGGAAAGGAAGTGTAGTAGCCAGGTGGTGAAATGATCAAAAAAGGCAGTGGCTGGCCCTGGAGGGCGGTAAATGACAGCCAGTTGAAGGTTGGAGGGGGCGTAGATGCATACGGAGTGCACCTCAAAAGATGGGAGAGTAACAGAGGGTGGTAGTGGAATTGGTGTAAAGGAGGATTGGTCGGACAGGAGCAAACCAACTCCTCCACCATGCTTGTTGCTGGGGCGGGGGTGTGAGAGAGTTGGAGACCGCCATATGAAAGTGCAGCAGGAGAGGCTGTGTCAGAGGGAGTGAGCCAGGTTTCAGTGATGGCGAGGAAAGAGAGTTTATTAGTGATGAAAAGATCATGGATGTAGGATAGTTTGTTGCAGACAGAGCGAGCGTTCCATAGAGCTCCTGTTAGTGGGACTGGGGGAGCGGGGCTGGGTGAATGGGTATGAGGTTTGAGAGGGTGCGGAAATTTGTGTTAGATTGTGGATGAGGGTTTGAAGTGACATTAGGGATGTGGTGAGGGGGACCAGGATTTGGAGAGATATCTCCAGCAGTGAGGAGAAGCAGTGAGAGTGTTAGTAGGTGGGAGCAGGAGAGGCCGTGAGGTGGCCGTGTGTGTCTGGAGACACTAGGTGAAATGTGGAAGAAAATATGTGAGGGAAAGGTGAGATGGGTGGGGAGGATGGAGGGAGAGATGAAAAGTTCATTACTGGGTTTAGGGATCAGAGGGTGCAGTAGAAAGTGAGGTATTATAGAGGTGAAAGTTAAGAGACACACAAACAATGTTTACAGTGACTATGTATGCAGTCACCTTCCGGACACTTCTGGCACAATTCTGGCCTAATTCAATGCATCATACTTATATGGTGCATACTTGTCTTGGTGCAGACTTTTAGTTGGCCCAGTATATACACATACAAGTGCAATCAGCTGTGAAGGGGTGGGGTGCAACAAAAACCCTTTGATCACTCAATCAGATTGCCAGATGCAGCTTCACATAGGCAAAATAAACAAAGGTCATAAAAGTAAGGTGGGGAACAGGGGGTGAGAGATCACAGTGAGATGCTGGAGCATGCCAGGGAGATATTGAAGAAAGAGGGAACAGGTCAGATATATTGGAAAAGTTGGATGGATGAATTGACATACCATGTATTAAAACACACAGCAGAGAGAAGGGGAGAGCAGATCAGTTCATGGGAAAGTTGGATGGATGAATTGGCATACCTGTGGGAAGATAGCGCATAAGTCACAGTGGAAACGTCACTATGCTACAATGCGGACTAACGGGGCGGTGCAACCACCGTCTGCCCCATCAATGGCATCTGCATGCTCTTCATCCTCTGTGACTGTGGGGACAGCAGTCACACATGCTTTACACGCTGACCTTCCACCCCTTTACCCACAACAGGGAGTGTGATTGTCATGTCCTCAGTTGTTTTGGAAGTGGAAACAGCGGGTGGTGTTGAGCTCTCTCAGACATCAAGAGAACCACCTTTGGATGAAGGCAACATTATATCCACGCCTGCACCTTCATCACAGATTGGCTGAACTACCTGCAGTTAAAAATTGCGTAGCAGTAATGGAGAGGAGTGTAGAATGCACATGTGGTGTACCTTGATTGGCAGCACAGGAACACTAAGTTAGTATTCCAGACACTTTTAGGATGGCACAAAAAGTGTCAGCTCTTTGGGCAAACAAAAAAGCATGGCAAAACTGGGCAGGTGGGTAGAGTGCCCGGGTTCTGTGGGTACCAGGACAGGAAAGGAACACTAACTTAGTATACCAGACACTTTTAGGATGGCACAAAAAGTGTCAGCTCTTTGGCCAAATAAAATAGCATGGCAAAACTGGACAGGTGGGTAGAGTGCCCGGGTTCTGTGGGTACCAGGACAAGAAAGGAACACTAACTTAGTATTCCAGACACTTTTAGGATGGCACAAAAAGTGTCAGCTCTTTGGCTAAATAAAATAACATGGCAGAATTGGACAGGTGGGTAGAGTGCCCGGGTTCTGTGGGTACCAGGACAAGAAAGGAACACTAACTTAGTATTCCAGACACTTTTAGGATGGCACAAAAAGTGTCAGCTCTTTGGCTAAATAAAATAACATGGCAGAATTGGACAGGTGGGTAGAGTGCCCGGGTTCTGTGGGTACCAGGACAAGAAAGGAACACTAACTTAGTATTCCAGACACTTTTAGGATGGCACACAAAGTGTCAGCTCTTTGGGCAAAAAAAAAGCGTGGCAAAACTGGGCAGGTGGGTAAAGTGCCCGGGTTCTGTGGGTACCAGGACAGGAAAGGAAGCCTCACTTTCTATCCCTGCTAATGAAAAAATGCAGCAAGGAATTTCCTGAGCTGAGGAAGTCAGACGTTGTTATCTAAAGCTGTACACAGCGTTTGCACAGACCTGCCTAGCAGCTATGGCTATGAACGCCTGGAAATCAGCCCTGAAAAGGGCTGAAATAACCAGCAGTCCCTAATCCCTACAATGCGATGTAGATTGCACTATGTCTATAGCGCACACAGCAGGAGCGGGAGCAGCAGCGTGAGCGGTGACTGTCACCCACACACAGAAGGCAGATAATGGCGGCGACAGGGAAAATGGCAGTATCTTATAAGGCAAGGACATGTGACATGCACAGCCTATGACACATGCACTTGCTTGTCTGGCAAAAATCCACTTAGCTGTGTGTGTGTCTGTGATTGGCTGACTGCCTGGCCCGCCCCACTGCACGCACGGTTAGGAAAAAAAAAATGGCAATCAGCATTATATCAGCACTCAGCAGCAGCACAGATCTAAACCGCGTCCCCCCCATACACTATACGCTGAAATTTGATAATAGCGTAAATCACAGTGACTCACACTATTAAAGTAAAAAGCCAGCTAGTAACTAGCTAGGCTTTTTGTTGATTGAACCATTCTCGAACGTTACTCGAACTGTCGAGCTTTTAGCAAAAAGCTCGAATTCGATCTCAAGCACCCGTAAAATCATTCGAACATGAAATTGGCGAATATCGAACCTCGAACATCGCTCAAGTCTAGTGGTGAGATGTGACACCACCGCTACGGTTGGGGAGCACCCGGGGGCGATGGGATGGCAGCTGGATGTTAACCCCTCCGTGGATAGGGATGGATGCCCCGGGGCCCAGTGTCTCTGTGCTGAGGATGGTGGCTGCAGGGGCCGGCGAACCCGGTCGGACCGGGGATGTTAGGCTACTCACTATTGAAGAAATCACACAAGTCCAGTGTAACTAAGGTGCAGTGGCCAGAGCTCCGCGGCCGGGTGTATTCTGGTCCCTCACCGGGGTGATGGTCTGTGTCACTTTCCTCTGAACTGTTTTTAGTTTGGACTTTTCGGTATGGAACTCAGGAGTCCGCTCCCAGAACTACGGGTGGGAGCCTTGCCCGCAGACGCTGACCCTTGGGATCTCAAGGGGCCCTGGCGGATGCCCTATCCCCCCCGGTGGGCTGCTGGTCTGCTATTGGGACTTTGGGTGGGACAGGACCTGTAATCCTGTCCTCAACTGGTTAATTAACAAAGTCGGTTGTTCCAGTCTCTGCTTCAGGGTCCAGGTACCCCCTCTGTGCACGGTTTCCGGGTCGGTTCTCCTGTGTCTGTACCGGCAGGCTCCTACCCTGTCCCTGTCCACCTCAGATCTCCGGCAGCCGTCTTCCCGTCTCCTGTCAGACACGGACCACCGTCTGCCACCTAGCCAGCTCGCCGGGGCTCCAACCCCGACGGCCTTTCCTCTCTGGCTTCTCACTTGCACTTTACTCTCTCCTCTCTCAACTCTCACTCTCCACTTCAACTCTCACTTGAAGCTCAACCTGAACTCACTCTTCCCCCCCCCCGGACTCTCTAGACCCCTAGGTGGGCATTTCCTTCCACCTGGTCCCGCCTACTGGTGTGCCTGTCCTGGACAAGCCAGGACGTCACAGGTAGTGCAACAACACACCCCACACCCCGGTTAGGCACATCAGTCACACACAAATCCTTGTTGCCTCCCTCTAGGGGCTGATGTCTACACCAGGTGGCGTGGAGCCAGGCGGTTGGTTGGTCTGCAGGAGAAGCCGATCGACGCGGAACCGTAGGACCGGGGTCGGGCGGTGGCCCACCGGTACCGGACCTGGGAGCAAAGAGAAGCCAGCACCATTCGGCAGGGCCTACGGACCCTGACCAGGCTTGGAGTCGCCGTTAAACCGGTCAAATCTGTTAGCGACGGGAACCTCCGGGGTTTCCCAGCAACAAAGACCCGATTGAAGGCAACCGCTCAACCAGAGAAGGGAAATACAGTTACCGCCAAGGCTACAATTCCCAGGGCCAGAGCCTGCGGGCAAAAGGAGCTCCTCCGGCATCTATCCAAGCTGGGGAGCGGGTTACCGGTGGGAAGCCATTGGAACCGAAGGAACTTTACAGGTGCAGGGAAAGGCAGTCACCGCCAGCCTACCGGGAGTGACCACCGCAGCCGCCTGCGGGACCCGTCCATCCAGCCGTTTGTTTTACCAGAGACTCCGTATACGTTATTGGCTGAGTGAGTACCACCGTGCCGTCT
The DNA here is from genome assembly GCF_048569485.1 of Anomaloglossus baeobatrachus. Taxonomy (NCBI): domain Eukaryota; kingdom Metazoa; phylum Chordata; class Amphibia; order Anura; family Aromobatidae; genus Anomaloglossus; species Anomaloglossus baeobatrachus. Next base: position 28,471 of record NW_027445169.1, on the reverse strand, counting down.
TGCACCGCGCTGCCCCCGCGACCCTGCACCTCACCAAACTCTGCCATCCACATTCCAGTCACCTCACCGGGCCCCGGGACCACCAAAACCCGCTACCCACGGAGGGGAGAGAAACATCTCGGCTGCTCCCTGTCATCGCTCCCGGGATCCCCGTCCAGAGCAGCGGTGGTGTCCCAACCTCACCACAAGCCGTGGGTGGCATCACGGACTGACTTCCCAAACCCCAAAAACCATCCCCTTTCACTCACGGGCGAGGAGCGCCGCTCGAGTCCCCGGATCCGGCCCACCGCTCGAGCCACCGAGCAGCAAGCAGCAGCAGCGCCGGACCAGAGCGTGGTAGTGAGAGCAGCGGCCCCCTCCCCGCCCGCGACACGCCTACCTTCAATTCATCTAAACAAACATCATGGATTACTGTAAGAGAAATATGTGGCTGACCCCTGGCATTGCCCAGCAAAATCAGCAGCTTACTCAAGAATACAGAAGGCTTAAAAAAACTCAGGTTAAAGAGGTATTGTCATCTCCAAGATCCTATCCCAATATGTAGTAGGTGTAATAATAATAATAATAGTTATAATAATAATAGCAAATACCTCCACGTAGAAATGTAGTATAGTTCTTCTGATTATCTATGTTTCTTACCTCATGTGCAGGGGATTGCAGTTTAGGTTTCCATGGTGACGATCACAAGCACCTAAGTAACTGGCTGTCACCATATGAGTGAGCTGTAACCATGGATAACTAAGCTACTGTAATTACCTGCACATGAGGTAAGCGACAGCGAATCAGGAGACCTATATTACATTTCTGATTAGAGGCATTAGCGAATATAATTATTTTTACACCTACTAAATATTGGGACAGGATCTTGGAGATGGGAATACCTCTGTAAAGCCTGCTTTACACGTTGCAATTTCGCATACGATATCGTATTTGATTTACAACGCCCCCATCGTATATGCGGCACGTTCAATTTGTTGAACGTGCCGCACAAACGATTAACCCACATCACACGTACTTACCCGTCCATACGACCTTGCAGTGGGCGGCGAACGTCCACTTCCTGGAGTGGGAGGGACGATCGGCGTCACATCGACGTCACGCGGCAGCCGGCCAATAGAAGCGGAGGGGCGGAGATGAGCGGGACGTAAACATCCCGCCCACCTCCTTCCTTCCGCATTGTCAGCCGGGAGCTGCAGGACGTAGGTAAGATCTGTTCATCGTTCCCGGGGTGTCACACAGTGCGATGTGTGCTACCTCGGGAACATTGAACAACCTGCCGTTCAATTTTAGAGAAAGGTACGATGTGTATGCGATGAACGGATTTTCCGTACCTGTCACACCCTGCAATGTACCTTACAATGCCGGATGTGCGTCACTTACGACGTGACCCCGCCGACACATTGTAAGATACATTGCAGCGTGTCAAGCGGGCTTAAGGCCAAACACAATGAGAGAATCACTGATGCTGATCACCACTGTGTTTTCTAGTTTGTTAGACAATCAATATTTTTTTAGAGGAAATGCTGAACCCCCATAAACCTGAGCGGCCATTAGAAATGTAAAGGTGTAATTTCACCAACATATCTACCATGTCACCCGGGATGAGTGTTATTGGTGACACACACACCACATTGCAGTGTCTCAGTATCTGCTATTTCTCCACTCTCATTTATTATATTATTTAGAATTATTAATGTCGCGGGTGGGGAGGACGCCGCTGCGCTCGCTAACGCTCGGGTGCGGCGCTGCTGCGATGGCTGCTCTGCTCGATAGCTCGAGCGGTGGGCCGGATCCGGGGACTCGAGGGGCACTCTTCGCCCGTGAGTGAAAAGGGGGGTAGTTTGGGTTTGGGGATTTGGTCCGTGACGCCACCCACGGTTTGTGGTGAGGTTGGGGCACCACCGCTGCTGGTGACGGGTCTCCCGGGAGCGATGGCAGGGAGCAGCTGGGTTGTTCTTTTCCCCCTCCGTGGGTAGGGGTTGGTTGTCCCGGGGCCCGGTGAGGTGACGGGGGCGTGCAGGGTTGGTGAGGTGCAGGGTCGCGGGGGCAGCGCGGCGCCGGATGGCATAGTTGTACTCACTCAGCCACAAAGATATGCAAAGTCTCTGGTAAAACAAACGGCTGGATGGACGGGTCCCGCAGTCGGCTGCTGTAGTTTCTCCCGGACGGTTGGTGGTGGCTGCTGTTCCCTGCACCTGTGTGTGTTTGTTCGGTCCCGGTGGATTCCCACCGGTAACCCGCTCCCCGGCGTGTATGTGTGCTGGAGGAGCCCCTTTTGCCCGCAGGCTCTGGTTCTTGGAACTCTAGCTGTGGCGGTAGCTGTATTTCCTTTTGCTGGTTGGATGGTTGCCTTCAATCGGGTCTTGGCTGTTTGGAAACCCCTGGGGTTCCGGTCAAACGAATTTGACCTTTAATGGCGGCTCCAAGCCTGGTCAGGGTCCGCAGGCCCTGCCTGAGTGTGCTGGCTTCTCTTCGCTCCCCGGTTCAGTACCGGCGGGCCACCGCCCGACCCCGGTCCTACGGTTCCGCGTCGTTCTGCCTCTCCTGCAGACGGCCACCACCGTTTGCCAACCTTGCTCTTGGTGCCCGGGCCACACACCCGGACACGGCCAGTCTGTTCCTCCACTTCAGCGGGCTGCCCGTCCACCACCGGTTTTATTTTCTTTTTAAACTGTAAAAACATAAAACATCAACAGTTTATGCATTTAAAATCTTCCCATACGGGAGGCAGGTCACTTAAACGTTGCAAAAACAAATATTTACATTTTTATTAACATTAAACGGACGGCTTCCGCTCTCCCACCCAAGCAACCTGGCCCTGATGCTGCCCCTAAGAAAATGGGCAGCACCCCTTGACCCCAGTCCAGATCCAGGCTGCCCGAGCGGGAACTGGTACGGTGCCTCGCACCCGACGGTCACTTCAGGGGACCCCACGTCCATGGGGGACCCCTGACCCCCGGAGGATTGCCACCGGTTGCGGTAGTGGCGGGCCTGGGCCATCTCTTTCCTCCAGGCCCATCCTCCAAATCATCCTCTCCGGAGGCGGTAACGGAAAGCAAACCCCAACATATTTACAACCCCACAAGTTCTTGGGTGCCTTGCTAGTTCTCAGGCATGTTCATAAGCAGTTTCTTATGCATGGTGGGGGGTAATCAACGGTTGATTAAGGGACAACAACTCCAGTCCCAACGGGGACGGTTCTCTCAGGACGGATAATCAGGTGATTTGCTCGGTTGATTCACAGTCATTCGCTTTCTTATTTACACATTCAACACATAATGCCCCTAAATGGTAGTTTCCCTGTACCTAAGTGGGGGTCGACCTAGGTTGGGATGTGTGGACCTTCGGGGCCCAATGTCAACAGTGACAGGCAGTGGGGCAGAGGAAACAACTGGCTCCTCTTCCCGTCTATCGTGTGGGGCAGGCGGAGACATAGGGGAGCTGGGTACAGGCGCATCCCTGGGCACTGGTTCACTGGCGGCTTCATTAGCGGCTACTTCCATCTCTTTTTCCTCCAAGGGTTGTGGGAACAGTATCACTGGAAGAATCACTGCGCCGTTCTGCGTAGGCCAATCTGCCGGGAAATCGCCCATCATGGTGTGGATTACCTCTTTTTCTGTCCCTCCAGCCGGCCTGGGGGCCGGCAATTCAGTTGCCACCCTTAACGGCGGTGGGCACCTCTTCAGGTGGTCCCTGGAAACCGTGGCCAAAGTCTTCCCCTGGTCGCGACTGATCTGGTAGGCCTTCTCATTCCCCCATTCAGTGGGTTGTATAACATACGGGATCTTCTCCCATTGATCGTCCAGCTTATGGGTTCTTCTCTTTCGCTTCAGTACTACATCCCCAGGCTGAACGGGACCTGCAGGAGCCTTCCTGTTGAAGCACTGCTCCTGCTGTCCCCGACTCCGGCACAAGTTCTTCTCTACATATTCTTGGACCTCTCGGTACTGCGCCCTCTGCCGAGTGTCCCATCCAGCAGTCGAAGGGAGGGCTTCTGGGGCTTCCAAACCCATTTCCAGGTCTACTGGCAGCCGACTGGGCCGAGCTCTCATCAGGTACGCCGGTGTACATTTGGTAGACCTAGAAGGGATATTATTCTACATATCGACCAGGTCAGGTAGCTTTTCCGGCCACAGGTTCCGCTCTTCTAGCGGTAGTGTCTTGAGGAGACCCAGGACCAGATGGTTCATCTTCTCACACATGCCATTGGCCATTTTCTTGCAGCCGTACAACTGGCAGAATTCTTGAAACACCTCCGCTTCGAAAGCCGGGCCCCAGTTGATAAGCACCCTCTCTGGGTATCCGTGCGGTCGACAGAAATAGGCTTGGAATGCTCTAGCGGCGGTACGGCCGGTCAGGTCCTTGACTGGGACAACCACCATGAATCTTGAATAGTGGTCTACAATGGTCAGAGCGTAGGTGTACCCCCACTTCGGCTAGGGGTGAGCTTCACGTGGTCGAGGGCGACCAGCTCCAGCGGCTGATGTGTGATGATTGGGCGCAAAGGGGTCTTCTGGCTGGCCTCGTCCTTTCTTCTCAGTGCACAGGGACCACATTCTCGGCACCAGGCCTCCACAGACTCCCGCATTCCACTCCAATAGAATCGCTCCCTCAACAGCATCTCCAGCTTCTTCCACCCAAAGTGCCCGGCACCGTCATGGTATGCCTGCAGGACAGTGGGCACGTTAGCCTGGGGAATCACCAGATGACGAACCTTCTTGTGGGTCTTTGGGTTGATAAATTCCCGATACAGCTTCCCCTGGTGCAGGTACAGCCGGGCTCGTTCCCACCACAGTCGTTGGGCCTCGGCGGGGGCGGCAGGGTCTATTCCAGCAGAGCCTTGTTCCACCAGGGTCTTGACCAAGCGGACAGCAGGTGCCTGGTCACTGACGGATCACTGCCCTGGCACCGATGATTGGAAGTGAGTGGTTGCAGGGAGAACATTTTTTTTTCTCCCTGAGTCACACTTCCTATTACATTGCTGCACATGGTTAAACCAGTATTTATCTACAAATAGCTCCTTTGCCTGCAGATTACTGGCATTTTATTGCAGACACTTTTCCTTCTACGGCAGTATACCCCTCATGTTTTAAATTTTGTTGGAAACTGATCATAAGACTATTTACATCATATGCAGACAGTTGTTTAATGTATACACTATGTGTTTGTTAAAATAACTCGTATAGAATAATTGTATTAAAGTAATCAACATTTTCTACCTACAACCTCTCCAATTTTTTCTTTAATTCCTTTTCTTCTTTCTTTCTCCTCCTCTTCCTCTGTGTTGATTGAGGATGGGAAAAGAATACATAAGTGCTGTAAAGTGTACGTGTTTGTACAAAACTTTTATTAACCAATAAAGTTACTATTAAATTAAGAAAATTAAAATGTTAATTGTATACATTTTTTCTGCTATGGATTCCTGAGGTGACAGATGCCCCTGTGTATTATTGGTCATAGGATATGCTTTGCTTATACAGTATGTCTCAGTATATACATTAACCTTGACAATGTGCACGATTTCCTTTTTATGCGGTTTCAATTTTTCCGTTTTCCTCCACTTCCCAGAGCCATAACTTTTTTATTTTTCTGTCTTCATAGACATATGATGGGGTTTTTTCAGGGTCGTCTTGTACTTTTGAATGACACCATTCATTTTATTACATAGTGTACTAAAAAAAGAATATTCCAATTGCGGTGAAATTAAAAAACATAATTTTGGCATTGGGATTGTTTTAATGGCGTACACTATATGGTAAAAGGTCCTGGCAATATGATTCTTCTATCAGTTTGATTACAGTGATACCAAACATGTCAATTTTTTTTTTTACTTTTTTTAGAGGTGGGAAAAAAACCCCCAAAACTTGGGGGGGGGGGGGGTTTGTCGCCATTTTCTGAGATCCATAATGTTTTAATTTTGTAGACAATCGAGTTGTGTTATGGCTTATTTTTGTTGGGCAAAACGCCATTTTTTGTTTACACCATTCTGGGATAGATATGACAATTTGATTGTTACAGCATTTTTATGGTATTGCAGAGACCAAGAAAATGACATTTTGGTTTTCCTGAATGTTTTCCATTTATAGTGTTTGCCACTGGGTTAAATAATGTTATATCTTGATAACTGCGACTTTTCTGAATGTGGTGATACCATAGACTACTCATTTTTTATCATCTTTATTTTTTAACCCATTCACTCCCTGCTAGTTTTCACCTTTGACCAGGCCAATTTTCTCGTGACACATTGTACTTCAAGTTAGTGGTAAAGTTAGGATGATATTTGTTTAAGAAAATATTTGGTGAAAATGTTTTCAAAATTTTAATTTTGAATGTCCTTAAGCCAGAGAGTTATATGACACAAAATAGTGAACAAACATTTCCCACATGTCTACTTTACATCATCACAATATTTCAAACATTTTTTTGTTAGGAAGTTGGAGGAGTTACGTTTATCAACAATTTCTCATTTCTCCAACAAAATTAACAAAAATATTTTTAGGGACCACATCACATTTGAAGTGACTTTGAAAATACCCAAAACTCACATCATTACAATAACAGCACCCCTCAAACTGCTCAAATCCATATTCAACATAGGTAAGGATGGTTGACCTCGGGGAGATCAACATCCAACACCGCGGAGACACAATCACGTGTTTCTCAATGCAGTGACACTAGAACAAGGCCCCCTGGGAAAATATGCAAAATAAGAATGCCACGGAGACACCATCACATGTTTCTCAATGCTGGCACGTATTAACCCTGTAGGTGCTTCAAAGGAAATAAGGCAATGTGGAAGGAATAAAAAAAAATGAAAATTTCTTTCCCACAAAAATGTTACTTTAGCCTCAAGTTTTCCATTTTCACAAGGGTAACAGGAGAAAATGCCATGACCTTTGCATTTGGGTGCATTTCAATACATTATACATGCAATCAGTGCAATAAAATATAATGTCTAATATAGGGACTAATTAAAATAAGAAACAAAAACATCTATCGTTAGCTCTGTGGTGCTGGACTTTCTGCTTGCTGTGGTATTGTCACATTTAGACAGTGAGATGCAAGGTGTTAACAGGCATGAGTGGAATACAGATCCACTCGTGCATGATAGCAACACGTCAGTTGTTTAAATCTGCTGACATGTGTAGGGAATTGCTGCTAGCGACAGCCACTGGAGATTAACCTATCACAATCCATGACATCTGTGGTGAAGATAATGGAGGGCTGGCGCCTTAGGAGAGCAGCTGGGTGCCTGGGAGGAATATCCGGTGTGAAGGCTGCTGCTTCCTTGTCCTAATAACAAGGCACTCATTACTGCTTCAGGCAACTAGTTCTGCAAGTCTGTCATAGTCAACCTCAGAATCAATTTTGCCCAGACGAAGGCTCTGAATATAAGAGCCCAAACATTGGCAAAAAAAAACAAAAAACGACGGTTTGACTTTTTGCAGAAATCACTAAAGTAAAAAATATTTTCTCACAATCCCACGTGTGCCACAAATTTGTATTATATTGATCATTTTTCTGAGCACCATTTACAATTATGAGGATCTGCAGTCTGATTGCAGAGGTATTTCTGTTCATTACAGCTACACAGCTGTGATCACAGAAACACTCACCTCGTCACTGGCAGCAGCCGGCCGAGTGAAACAGGAAGTGATTAATGCTAGCTACGGGAGTCATCACATGACCCTGTCCTACCATGACAACCATTCGCTCACAGTGATCACGTCAATGCGATGCTGATGAAGCCGGGTAAGTGAAGATTTAGGGGTAAGGCATGGGTGGAACATGGATCCACTTGTGCCTGCAATGCACACATGTCAGTTGTTAAAGTCAGCTGACATGTGTGCAGTTCCCCACCAGCAGCCGGTGGAGATTACACTATGACTGCTTAGGACGTAATTTTACTGCCCGCGCTTGTTAAGGGGTTACACAAATGTCCCATGATGCAATTTCCAGACTCTGACTAAGGTCGTATAATGCCAGAAATGCGTTCATGGAGCATTTAGTAAAAATCCTTCAACTTTTTTTTTTTAAGTTACCCATGGGATTCACTTTATCCTTGTATCCATGTAGCCGGTGGTCACGGCTTTAAGCTGGAATCCCTTACTATAAAGAACTCAATCTGAAGATAATTGATTGAACAGTGAAGCTTTGCGTTTAATTTGAACTTTCATAATTAATACATTTAAATTGAAAAAAAATAAATAGATATATATATATATATATATTATACACACACACACACACACATACACTTTTAAAATATCTGCAGCATTAAATACATATCATATGGTGGCAGAATGCCTTTATCTACCAAGATATGTCCCTCAAAATCAGGACAGTCCAGCAGGATCCAAGATGGCTGGGAGCTAGATACATTGACACAGCAATTACATCACAATGGCAGGTGGTAGAATGTGGCAGCTGTATGACATCACAATGGTAGGTTCCAGAATGTGGCAGCACAGGCGCACAGCTAAGGTGCTTTGCACTCACTCACTGCAGGAGAGTAGAGATACATGTGAGCGCTCAGAGTGGGGAAAGCGAAGAAGACAAAGGATTTGGAAACCAAAGGATGAGAAGGAAAGCGTGGCGAGAGAAACCAATTAGAGAACATGGACATTGAAAGGAGGGTAAAGACAAGAAAAAATAATTAAAGGATAACTGCTTCTTAGCGCACCTTCACAGAGCCATGACAAGACTCAGATGTAAATGGAGGACGAGCCATTACAGCAAATCTTCCAGAGACTCAGGACCCAGTCACATCGGCCTGGTGGGCGAGAAAGGTGAGAAGTTATGGAGAATATATAACATTACTACAACTGTTCTTGTTACCCCATAGCAACCAGTCAGGCCTCAGCTTTTATTAATCATGGCTGGTTTCTATGGATAACTAGGAGAGGGTTTTTTGTTTTTTTAATTATAAAGCTTTGATAAATGAGGAGAGGTTTCACCAGACTAAGTGGGGGGGGGATGGGGATAAAATTATATATATATATATATATATATATATATATATATATATATATATATATATATAAATAAATAAATAAATAAATAAATAAATAAATAAATGTCCAAAAAAGGCAAAGTCAGTCTGGAAAGCCTCACATTGTGTTGCTTCACTCTAGGGGCGCACATGCATTAATGCAGTTCATTTGAATAGGGGCCTAATAAGTTAGGGCAGGGGTCTCAAACTTGGCTGAGTATAAGAGTTGCATATCGAAAAAAAAAATTATTGGCGGGGCTGCATTTTTTGGTGGACCCAGTGACATTTTTTTAGTGATTCCAAATGTTTATAGAATAAAATATGCATCACTTTTTTTTTTTTTAACATTTTCGCTCGTTTATTATAACAAATGTGCACTTTTTTTATTTCAGTATATATAAAAAAGTATTTTCAATGGGGGAAAAAAAATTAGTTTTCCCCATTTTATCCACTTCTTGTAAGTAATATTTTACAATTACCACCATATAGTAATTTAAGCCAACATTTTGTATAATGTCTCCCCATCCTGTGTTAATGTGCCCATATTGTTCCCTTGTACTAATGTGCCCATCCTGTTGCAATATCCCTTGTTATTAGTGTAGATGTGTATATATGTGCCACAATAGTCACGGGGTCTAGGTGTCTGTAGGCCGCATGTTTGAGACCTCTGAGTTAGAGGGTTCACTTACATTCTGTCAATAGTCCCTTACCCATGTAGCGGAGCTGCGTGTATTAGATATTATATGTGAGCGAGTATGTACTGTGAAGGTGTATAAAACATATAGATGGGCTCTCATGATTGGTCTGTATGGTTGCTATGATAGGGATTCGTTCACAGGATTGGAAAGCTTTTACATACCTTCTTTATGATTGGCCTTTCAGTTGCCTGGATACTGCAATGCTTTGTGTGATTGGACAGTTCTGTTACATAGGTGCTGGATTTTGGGACCTGGTGTCTGCTATAGTTGCTCTTTTTAGACATTTATCTGTACAAGTCAGACGGCTGTGACAAGGGCTACCAAACATCAAATAGCATAATCTATCTAGACCCCCACCAAGACTCTCCAGTCATGTTTAGGCCCCCCCAGTGATGACTCCCAGCCCTCCCTTGTGGTGTATATGCCTCCTGCCCCTCATGTGGTGTATATACCCCCAGCATCTCCAGAGATGTATATGCACCCAGTGTTTCCTGTGATGTCTAGTCCCCCTGTCTTGTCTGGGCCTCATATCAGCCTCCCCAGTCTCGTATAGACCCCTCCCAGCCTCCTCAGTACCATGTAAGCCCCTCCCAACCTCTTTAGTCCCGTATAGGACCCCCAGTTCCATCTAGCCTCCCCAGTCACATTATGCCCCCAAGACCTCCCCAGTAACATCTATGCCCCACAGCCCTTCCCTGTGATGTATATGCCCCAAGTCCTGTATATCCCCCCCAGTCATGTCTAGGCCCCCCAGCCCACCTCAGTAATGTATCTCACCCCAGCATTTCCTATGTGATGTATATACAGCAGACCCACCCCAGCATTTCCTATGTGATGTATATACAGCAGACCCAGCTGACACAAACCTGGAAAAGCAGTAGTGAGAAGCAATAAGATCAATATCGCCTAATATCAAACCCGCACAAAGAAGCAGCTCCAGCCACCACAGTAGGAGGGAGTTCATTGTTTTACCAAAATATAGCAGGGTAATTTGTAAGTTCATCATTTTGTGCGGCCGACCAATGATTGTAGAAATTTCCAATTAGCCTCCTGCCCTGATTTGTACAGATGCTCACAGCACATACAGTACCCAGGGGCATACTGCTAATAGAGGCATGCAACATGATCACTTTGGGGCCCATTAGTTAAGGGGGCACGGAGTAAGCACTGACACTGTGCCCCCATCAAGAATCACACTATCAATTGTATTAGCAATTGGGGACCTGCTAGGATGGGTGAGCCTGCCAGGATGTGGAGGGAACTTGCCAGGATGGGGGACATTTATCAGGATGGGGCCATGATGGGGACAAATACCAGAATGTAGGAAGTCTATTTCATGATGGTGTCATATTTACCAGGAAGGGGGATGTTAGTACAGGATGGGGGACATTACTACATAATGAAAGGGGAGAGGAACAACTCGTATGTCTTCATAAGATTTAGAGATGTTGACACTTTGAAATGTAGATGTGAATTTCAGGATGGAATCGGATTGCATTCTAAGCTAAAAATATATGTAATATTATGCATTTTTTCCATAAAGATCGATCCAACTGCTGTCGCTAGAAAGAGCAGTGGGAGTGGCTCAGCTTCAATGTGTGTTAAGCAGGCATGAGCTTGATGCCCCCCTGCTGAAGAGAAGACTGCAAAGGTAAGTTTAAAATCAATTGTTAACATAATAGAATTTGTTAAATTACCAAGTTGGCATTTTGTAGAAGGAAAAAAAAAAAGTTAAAAAATTGTGTTGCAGTTTGGGCACTCAGCCTGTGAAAGGTTTGCCATCACTGCTCTCTCATCACTCTCCCGCTGTGTCTACAGCACTCTGATGTGTCAGAACAGCGGAGCGCTATCATGTCACCACTTTGTGCCGCTGTGCTGAGATGTGACGAAAGCAGCAGTTGAGTAGACTTGCTGAGGAGATCGGAGAGCGGAAGAAGTGAGTTTATGTATCACGGTGGCCAGACGACTATTGGGGCTGCACACTACTATATGGGGGTTGCCTAAAAGCATATGAAGGTGCATAACACTATATGGGGGCGCACAATACTATATTGAGGAATACAAGCGGTGCATAACACGAAATATGGGGTGCATTATAATACATGGAGGACATAAGGCCCATTACTGTATGGAAGACGATGTAGGGCCCATTATACTATGTGGAAAGTTTTGTCAGGCCAATTATATTATTTCAAGGCCTATGAGGGAGTCTTTATAATTTACTTATTATTGGAGTGCCATTATACTGTAAGCAAGCATCTACTCAGTATGAAAGTTTGTGTGGGGGTCTATCAGACTGTGTGTGAGCCATTATACTGTGAGGAGGGCTGTATGGAGACCATTATACCATTTGGAGAGATAATAGGGGCCATTATACTATATAGGGGCCCATTATACTGCATGGAATGCTGTGTGGGGGTGGAGGGGGTCACAGTTGGGGATCTTACTGTGTTAGGTGTCACCATTCATTGCCAGGGTAATTGAAAAAGGGTACAGTAGGATGATATGCATGTGAAGAAATTTAAATATGTAATATAACAGCTTACAGCCACACAGAAAATCGAGAAAAGGCCCCAGAGGGAGGGGGCAGCCCGGGGGCCGCGAAAAGGCCCCAGAGGGAGGGGGCAGCCCGGGGGCCGCGAAAAGGCCCCAGAGGGAGGGGGCAGCCCGGGGGCCGCGAAAAGGCCCCAGAGGGAGGGGGCAGCCCGGGGGCCGCGAAAAGGCCCCAGAGGGAGGGGGCAGCCCGGGGGCCGCGAAAAGGCCCCAGAGGGAGGGGGCAGCCCGGGGGCCGCGAAAAGGCCCCAGAGGGAGGGGGCAGCCCGGGGGCCGCGAAAAGGCCCCAGAGGGAGGGGGCAGCCCGGGGGCCGCGAAAAGGCCCCAGAGGGAGGGGGCAGCCCGGGGGCCGCGAAAAGGCCCCAGAGGGAGGGGGCAGCCCGGGGGCCGCGAAAAGGCCCCAGAGGGAGGGGGCAGCCCGGGGGCCGCGAAAAGGCCCCAGAGGGAGGGGGCAGCCCGGGGGCCGCGAAAAGGCCCCAGAGGGAGGGGGCAGCCCGGGGGCCGCGAAAAGGCCCCAGAGGGGAGGGGGCAGCCCGGGGGCCGCGAAAAGGCCCCAGAGGGGAGGGGGCAGCCCGGGGGCCGCGAAAAGGCCCCAGAGGGGAGGGGGCAGCCCGGGGGCCGCGAAAAGGCCCCAGAGGGGAGGGGGCAGCCCGGGGGCCGCGAAAAGGCCCCAGAGGGGAGGGGGCAGCCCGGGGGCCGCGAAAAGGCCCCAGAGGGGAGGGGGCAGCCCGGGGGCCGCGAAAAGGCCCCAGAGGGGAGGGGGCAGCCCGGGGGCCGCGAAAAGGCCCCAGAGGGAGGGGGCAGCCCGGGGGCCGCGAAAAGGCCCCAGAGGGAGGGGGCAGCCCGGGGGCCGCGAAAAGGCCCCAGAGGGGAGGGGGCAGCCCGGGGGCCGCGAAAAGGCCCCAGAGGGGAGGGGGCAGCCCGGGGGCCGCGAAAAGGCCCCAGAGGGGAGGGGGCAGCCCGGGGGCCGCGAAAAGGCCCCAGAGGGGAGGGGGCAGCCCGGGGGCCGCGAAAAGGCCCCAGAGGGGAGGGGGCAGCCCGGGGGCCGCGAAAAGGCCCCAGAGGGGAGGGGGCAGCCCGGGGGCCGCGAAAAGGCCCCAGAGGGGAGGGGGGCAGCCCGGGGGCCGCGAAAAGGCCCCAGAGGGGAGGGGGCAGCCCGGGGGCCGCGAAAAGGCCCCAGAGGGGAGGGGGCAGCCCGGGGGCCGCGAAAAGGCCCCAGAGGGGAGGGGGCAGCCCGGGGGCCGCGAAAAGGCCCCAGAGGGGAGGGGGCAGCCCGGGGGCCGCGAAAAGGCCCCAGAGGGGAGGGGGCAGCCCGGGGGCCGCGAAAAGGCCCCAGAGGGGAGGGGGCAGCCCGGGGGCCGCGAAAAGGCCCCAGAGGGGAGGGGGCAGCCCGGGGGCCGCGAAAAGGCCCCAGAGGGGAGGGGGCAGCCCGGGGGCCGCGAAAAGGCCCCAGAGGGGAGGGGGCAGCCCGGGGGCCGCGAAAAGGCCCCAGAGGGGAGGGGGCAGCCCGGGGGCCGCGAAAAGGCCCCAGAGGGGAGGGGGCAGCCCGGGGGCCGCGAAAAGGCCCCAGAGGGGAGGGGGCAGCCCGGGGGCCGCGAAAAGGCCCCAGAGGGGAGGGGGCAGCCCGGGGGCCGCGAAAAGGCCCCAGAGGGGAGGGGGCAGCCCGGGGGCCGCGAAAAGGCCCCAGAGGGGAGGGGGCAGCCCGGGGGCCGCGAAAAGGCCCCAGAGGGGAGGGGGCAGCCCGGGGGCCGCGAAAAGGCCCCAGAGGGGAGGGGGCAGCCCGGGGGCCGCGAAAAGGCCCCAGAGGGGAGGGGGCAGCCCCGGGGGCCGCGAAAAGGCCCCAGAGGGGAGGGGGCAGCCCGGGGGCCGCGAAAAGGCCCCAGAGGGGAGGGGGCAGCCCGGGGGCCGCGAAAAGGCCCCAGAGGGGAGGGGGCAGCCCGGGGGCCGCGAAAAGGCCCCAGAGGGGAGGGGGCAGCCCGGGGGCCGCGAAAAGGCCCCAGAGGGGAGGGGGCAGCCCGGGGGGCCGCGAAAAGGCCCCAGAGGGGAGGGGGCAGCCCGGGGGCCGCGAAAAGGCCCCAGAGGGGAGGGGGCAGCCCGGGGGCCGCGAAAAGGCCCCAGAGGGGAGGGGGCAGCCCGGGGGCCGCGAAAAGGCCCCAGAGGGGAGGGGGGCAGCCCGGGGGCCGCGAAAAGGCCCCAGAGGGGAGGGGGGCAGCCCGGGGGCCGCGAAAAGGCCCCAGAGGGGAGGGGGCAGCCCGGGGGCCGCGAAAAGGCCCCAGAGGGGAGGGGGCAGCCCGGGGGCCGCGAAAAGGCCCCAGAGGGGAGGGGGCAGCCCGGGGGCCGCGAAAAGGCCCCAGAGGGGAGGGGGCAGCCCGGGGGGCCCGCGAAAAGGCCCCAGAGGGGAGGGGGCAGCCCGGGGGCCGCGAAAAGGGCCCCAGAGGGGGAGGGGGGCAGCCCGGGGGCCGCGAAAAGGCCCCAGAGGGGAGGGGGCAGCCCGGGGGCCGCGAAAAGGCCCCAGAGGGGAGGGGGGCAGCCCGGGGGCCGCGAAAAGGCCCCAGAGGGGGGGAGGGGGCAGCCCGGGGGCCGCGAAAAGGCCCCAGAGGGGAGGGGGCAGCCCGGGGGCCGCGAAAAGGCCCCAGAGGGGGAGGGGGCAGCCCGGGGGCCGCGAAAAGGCCCCAGAGGGGAGGGGGCAGCCCGGGGGCCGCGAAAAGGCCCCAGAGGGGAGGGGGCAGCCCGGGGGCCGCGAAAAGGCCCCAGAGGGGAGGGGGCAGCCCGGGGGCCGCGAAAAGGCCCCAGAGGGGAGGGGGCAGCCCGGGGGCCGCGAAAAGGCCCCAGAGGGGAGGGGGCAGCCCGGGGGCCGCGAAAAGGCCCCAGAGGGGAGGGGGCAGCCCGGGGGCCGCGAAAAGGCCCCAGAGGGGGAGGGGGCAGCCCGGGGGCCGCGAAAAGGCCCCAGAGGGGAGGGGGCAGCCCGGGGGCCGCGAAAAGGCCCCAGAGGGGAGGGGGCAGCCCGGGGGCCGCGAAAAGGCCCCAGAGGGGAGGGGGCAGCCCGGGGGCCGCGAAAAGGCCCCAGAGGGGAGGGGGCAGCCCGGGGGCCGCGAAAAGGCCCCAGAGGGGAGGGGGCAGCCCGGGGGCCGCGAAAAGGCCCCAGAGGGGAGGGGGGCAGCCCGGGGGCCGCGAAAAGGCCCCAGAGGGGAGGGGGCAGCCCGGGGGCCGCGAAAAGGCCCCAGAGGGGAGGGGGCAGCCCGGGGGCCGCGAAAAGGCCCCAGAGGGGAGGGGGCAGCCCGGGGGGCCGCGAAAAGGCCCCAGAGGGGAGGGGGCAGCCCGGGGGCCGCGGAAAAGGCCCCAGAGGGGAGGGGGCAGCCCGGGGGCCGCGAAAAGGCCCCAGAGGGGAGGGGGCAGCCCGGGGGCCGCGAAAAGGCCCCAGAGGGGAGGGGGCAGCCCGGGGGCCGCGAAAAGGCCCCAGAGGGGAGGGGGCAGCCCGGGGGCCGCGAAAAGGCCCCAGAGGGGAGGGGGCAGCCCGGGGGCCGCGAAAAGGCCCCAGAGGGGAGGGGGCAGCCCGGGGGCCGCGAAAAGGCCCCAGAGGGGAGGGGGCAGCCCGGGGGCCGCGAAAAGGCCCCAGAGGGGAGGGGGCAGCCCGGGGGCCGCGAAAAGGCCCCAGAGGGGAGGGGGGCAGCCCGGGGGCCGCGAAAAGGCCCCAGAGGGGAGGGGGCAGCCCGGGGGCCGAAAAGGCCCCAGAGGGGAGGGGGCAGCCCGGGGGCCGCGAAAAGGCCCCAGAGGGGAGGGGGCAGCCCGGGGGCCGCGAAAAGGCCCCAGAGGGGAGGGGGCAGCCCGGGGGCCGCGAAAAGGCCCCAGAGGGGAGGGGGCAGCCCGGGGGCCGCGAAAAGGCCCCAGAGGGGGAGGGGGCAGCCCGGGGGCCGCGAAAAGGCCCCAGAGGGGAGGGGGCAGCCCGGGGGCCGCGAAAAGGCCCCAGAGGGGAGGGGGCAGCCCGGGGGCCGCGAAAAGGCCCCAGAGGGGAGGGGGCAGCCCGGGGGCCGCGAAAAGGCCCCAGAGGGGAGGGGGCAGCCCGGGGGCCGCGAAAAGGCCCCAGAGGGGAGGGGGGCAGCCCGGGGGCCGCGAAAAGGCCCCAGAGGGGAGGGGGCAGCCCGGGGGCCGCGAAAAGGCCCCAGAGGGGGAGGGGGCAGCCCGGGGGCCGCGAAAAGGCCCCAGAGGGGAGGGGGCAGCCCGGGGGCCGCGAAAAGGCCCCAGAGGGGAGGGGGCAGCCCGGGGGCCGCGAAAAGGCCCCAGAGGGGAGGGGGCAGCCCGGGGGCCGCGAAAAGGCCCCAGAGGGGAGGGGGCAGCCCGGGGGCCGCGAAAAGGCCCCAGAGGGGAGGGGGCAGCCCGGGGGCCGCGAAAAGGCCCCAGAGGGGAGGGGGCAGCCCGGGGGCCGCGAAAAGGCCCCAGAGGGGAGGGGGCAGCCCGGGGGCCGCGAAAAGGCCCCAGAGGGGAGGGGGCAGCCCGGGGGCCGCGAAAAGGCCCCAGAGGGGAGGGGGCAGCCCGGGGGCCGCGAAAAGGCCCCAGAGGGGAGGGGGCAGCCCGGGGGGCCGCGAAAAGGCCCCAGAGGGGAGGGGGCAGCCCGGGGGCCGCGAAAAGGCCCCAGAGGGGAGGGGGCAGCCCGGGGGCCGCGAAAAGGCCCCAGAGGGGAGGGGGCAGCCCGGGGGCCGCGAAAAGGCCCCAGAGGGGAGGGGGCAGCCCGGGGGCCGCGAAAAGGCCCCAGAGGGGAGGGGGGCAGCCCGGGGGCCGCGAAAAGGCCCCAGAGGGGAGGGGGCAGCCCGGGGGCCGCGAAAAGGCCCCAGAGGGGAGGGGGCAGCCCGGGGGCCGCGAAAAGGCCCCAGAGGGGAGGGGGCAGCCCGGGGGCCGCGAAAAGGCCCCAGAGGGGAGGGGGCAGCCCGGGGGCCGCGAAAAAGGCCCCAGAGGGGAGGGGGCAGCCCGGGGGCCGCGAAAAGGCCCCAGAGGGGAGGGGGCAGCCCGGGGGCCGCGAAAAGGCCCCAGAGGGGAGGGGGCAGCCCGGGGGCCGCGAAAAGGCCCCAGAGGGGAGGGGGGCAGCCCGGGGGCCGCGAAAAGGCCCCAGAGGGGAGGGGGCAGCCCGGGGGCCGCGAAAAGGCCCCAGAGGGGAGGGGGCAGCCCGGGGGCCGCGAAAAGGCCCCAGAGGGGAGGGGGCAGCCCGGGGGCCGCGAAAAGGCCCCAGAGGGGAGGGGGGCAGCCCGGGGGCCGCGAAAAGGCCCCAGAGGGGGAGGGGGCAGCCCGGGGGCCGCGAAAAGGCCCCAGAGGGGAGGGGGGCAGCCCGGGGGCCGCGAAAAGGCCCCAGAGGGGAGGGGGCAGCCCGGGGGCCGCGAAAAGGCCCCAGAGGGGAGGGGGCAGCCCGGGGGCCGCGAAAAGGCCCCAGAGGGGAGGGGGCAGCCCGGGGGCCGCGAAAAGGCCCCAGAGGGGGAGGGGGCAGCCCGGGGGCCGCGAAAAGGCCCCAGAGGGGAGGGGGCAGCCCGGGGGGCCGCGAAAAGGCCCCAGAGGGGAGGGGGCAGCCCGGGGGCCCGCGAAAAAGGCCCCAGAGGGGAGGGGGCAGCCCGGGGGCCGCGAAAAGGCCCCAGAGGGGAGGGGGCAGCCCGGGGGCCGCGAAAAGGCCCCAGAGGGGAGGGGGCAGCCCGGGGGCCGCGAAAAGGCCCCAGAGGGGAGGGGCAGCCCGGGGGGCCGCGAAAAGGCCCCAGAGGGGAGGGGGGCAGCCCGGGGGCCGCGGAAAAGGCCCCAGAGGGGAGGGGGCAGCCCGGGGGCCGCGAAAAGGCCCCAGAGGGGAGGGGGCAGCCCGGGGGCCGCGAAAAGGCCCCAGAGGGGAGGGGGCAGCCCGGGGGCCGCGAAAAGGCCCCAGAGGGGAGGGGGGCAGCCCGGGGGCGCGAAAAGGCCCCAGAGGGGAGGGGGCAGCCCGGGGGCCGCGAAAAGGCCCCAGAGGGGGAGGGGGCAGCCCGGGGGCCCGCGAAAAGGCCCCAGAGGGGAGGGGGCAGCCCGGGGGGCCGCGAAAAGGCCCCAGAGGGGAGGGGGGCAGCCCGGGGGCCGCGAAAAGGCCCCAGAGGGGAGGGGGCAGCCCGGGGGCCGCGAAAAGGCCCCAGAGGGGAGGGGGCAGCCCGGGGGCCGCGAAAAGGCCCCAGAGGGGAGGGGGCAGCCCGGGGGCCGCGAAAAGGCCCCAGAGGGGAGGGGGCAGCCCGGGGGCCGCGGAAAAGGCCCCAGAGGGGAGGGGGCAGCCCGGGGGCCGCGAAAAGGCCCCAGAGGGGAGGGGGGCAGCCCGGGGGCCGCGAAAAGGCCCCAGAGGGGAGGGGGCAGCCCGGGGGCCGCGAAAAGGCCCCAGAGGGGAGGGGGCAGCCCGGGGGCCGCGAAAAAGGCCCCAGAGGGGGAGGGGGGCAGCCCGGGGGCCGCGAAAAGGCCCCAGAGGGGAGGGGGCAGCCCGGGGGCCGCGAAAAGGCCCCAGAGGGGAGGGGGCAGCCCGGGGGCCGCGAAAAGGCCCCAGAGGGGAGGGGGCAGCCCGGGGGCCGCGAAAAGGCCCCAGAGGGGAGGGGGCAGCCCGGGGGCCGCGAAAAGGCCCCAGAGGGGAGGGGGCAGCCCGGGGGCCGCGAAAAGGCCCCAGAGGGGAGGGGGCAGCCCGGGGGCCGCGAAAAGGCCCCAGAGGGGAGGGGGCAGCCCGGGGGCCGCGGAAAAGGCCCCAGAGGGGAGGGGGCAGCCCGGGGGCCGCGAAAAGGGCCCCAGAGGGGAGGGGGCAGCCCGGGGGCCGCGAAAAGGCCCCAGAGGGGAGGGGGCAGCCCGGGGGGCCGCGGAAAAGGCCCCAGAGGGGAGGGGGCAGCCCGGGGGCCGCGAAAAGGCCCCAGAGGGGAGGGGGCAGCCCGGGGGCCGCGAAAAGGCCCCAGAGGGGAGGGGGCAGCCCGGGGGCCGCGAAAAGGCCCCAGAGGGGAGGGGGCAGCCCGGGGGCCGCGAAAAGGCCCCAGAGGGGAGGGGGGCAGCCCGGGGGCCGCGAAAAAGGCCCCAGAGGGGAGGGGGCAGCCCGGGGGCCGCGAAAAGGCCCCAGAGGGGAGGGGGCAGCCCGGGGGCCGCGAAAAGGCCCCAGAGGGGAGGGGGCAGCCCGGGGGCCGCGAAAAGGCCCCAGAGGGGAGGGGGCAGCCCGGGGGCCGCGAAAAGGCCCCAGAGGGGAGGGGGCAGCCCGGGGGCCGCGAAAAGGCCCCAGAGGGGAGGGGGGCAGCCCGGGGGCCGCGAAAAGGCCCAGAGGGGAGGGGGCAGCCCGGGGGCCGCGAAAAGGCCCCAGAGGGGAGGGGGCAGCCCGGGGGCCGCGAAAAGGCCCCAGAGGGGAGGGGGCAGCCCGGGGGCCGCGAAAGGCCCCAGAGGGGAGGGGGCAGCCCGGGGGGCCGCGAAAAGGCCCAGAGGGGAGGGGGCAGCCCGGGGGCCGCGAAAAGGCCCCAGAGGGGAGGGGGCAGCCCGGGGGCCGCGAAAAGGCCCCAGAGGGGAGGGGGCAGCCCGGGGGCCGCGAAAAGGCCCCAGAGGGGAGGGGGCAGCCCGGGGGGCCGCGAAAAGGCCCCAGAGGGGAGGGGGCAGCCCGGGGGCCGCGAAAAGGCCCCAGAGGGGAGGGGGCAGCCCGGGGGCCGCGAAAAGGCCCCAGAGGGGAGGGGGCAGCCCGGGGGCCGCGAAAAGGCCCCAGAGGGGAGGGGGCCAGCCCGGGGGCCGCGAAAAGGCCCCAGAGGGGAGGGGGCAGCCCGGGGGCCGCGAAAAGGCCCCAGAGGGGAGGGGGCAGCCCGGGGGCCGCGAAAAGGCCCCAGAGGGGAGGGGGCAGCCCGGGGGCCGCGAAAAGGCCCCAGAGGGGAGGGGGCAGCCCGGGGGCCGCGAAAAGGCCCCAGAGGGGAGGGGGCAGCCCGGGGGCCGCGAAAAGGCCCCAGAGGGGAGGGGGGCAGCCCGGGGGCCGCGAAAAGGCCCCAGAGGGGAGGGGCAGCCCGGGGGCCGCGAAAAGGCCCCAGAGGGGAGGGGGCAGCCCGGGGGCCGCGAAAAGGCCCCAGAGGGGAGGGGGCAGCCCGGGGGCCGCGAAAAGGCCCCAGAGGGGAGGGGGGCAGCCCGGGGGCCGCGAAAAGGCCCCAGAGGGGAGGGGGCAGCCCGGGGGCCGCGAAAAGGCCCCAGAGGGGAGGGGGCAGCCCGGGGGCCGCGAAAAGGCCCCAGAGGGGAGGGGGCAGCCCGGGGGCCGCGAAAAGGCCCCAGAGGGGAGGGGGCAGCCCGGGGGCCGCGAAAAGGCCCCAGAGGGGAGGGGGCAGCCCGGGGGCCGCGAAAAGGCCCCAGAGGGGAGGGGGCAGCCCGGGGGCCGCGAAAAGGCCCCAGAGGGGAGGGGGCAGCCCGGGGGCCGCGAAAAGGCCCCAGAGGGGAGGGGGCAGCCCGGGGGCCGCGAAAAGGCCCCAGAGGGGAGGGGGCAGCCCGGGGGCCGCGAAAAGGCCCCAGAGGGGAGGGGGCAGCCCGGGGGCCGCGAAAAGGCCCCAGAGGGGAGGGGGCAGCCCGGGGGCCGCGAAAAGGCCCCAGAGGGGAGGGGGGCAGCCCGGGGGCCGCGAAAAGGCCCCAGAGGGGAGGGGGCAGCCCGGGGGCCGCGAAAAGGCCCCAGAGGGGAGGGGGCAGCCCGGGGGCCGCGAAAAGGCCCCAGAGGGGAGGGGGCAGCCCGGGGGCCGCGAAAAGGCCCCAGAGGGGAGGGGGCAGCCCGGGGGCCGCGAAAAGGCCCCAGAGGGGAGGGGGCAGCCCGGGGGCCGCGAAAAGGCCCCAGAGGGGAGGGGCAGCACGGGGGCCGCGAAAAGGCCCCAGAGGGGAGGGGGCAGCCCGGGGCCGCGAAAAGGCCCCAGAGGGGAGGGCCGGGGCCGCGAAAAGGCCCCAGAGGGGAGGGGGCAGCCCGGGGGCCGCGAAAAGGCCCCAGAGGGGAGGGGGCAGCCCGGGGCAGCGAAAAGGCCCCAGAGGGAGGGAGCGGGGCAGCGAAAAGGCCCCAGAGGGGAGGGGGGCAGCGAAAAGGCCCCAGAGGGGAGGGGGCAGCGAAAAGGCCCCAGAGGGGAGGGGGGCAGCGAAAAGGCCCAGAGGGGAGGGGGCAGCGAAAAGGCCCCAGAGGGGAGGGGGCAGCGAAAAGGCCCCAGAGGGGAGGGGGCAGCGAAAAGGCCCCAGAGGGGAGGGGGCAGCGAAAAGGCCCCAGAGGGGAGGGGCAGCGAAAAGGCCCCAGAGGGGAGGGGGCAGCGAAAAGGCCCCAGAGGGGAGGGGGCAGCGAAAAGGCCCCAGAGGGGAGGGGGCCGCGAAAAGGCCCCAGAGGGGGAGGGGGGCCGCGAAAAGGCCCCAGAGGGGAGGGGGCCGCGAAAAGGCCCCAGAGGGGAGGGGGCCGCGAAAAGGCCCCAGAGGGGAGGGGGCCGCGAAAAGGCCCCAGAGGGGAGGGGGCCGCGAAAAGGGCCCCAGAGGGGAGGGGGCCGCGAAAAGGCCCCAGAGGGGAGGGGGCCGCGAAAAGGCCCCAGAGGGGAGGGGGCCGCGAAAAGGCCCCAGAGGGGAGGGGGCCGCGAAAAGGCCCCAGAGGGGAGGGGGCCGCGAAAAGGCCCCAGAGGGGAGGGGGCCGCGAAAAGGCCCCAGAGGGGAGGGGGCCGCGAAAAGGCCCCAGAGGGGAGGGGGCCGCGAAAAGGCCCCAGAGGGGAGGGGGCCGCGAAAAGGCCCCAGAGGGGAGGGGGCCGCGAAAAGGCCCCAGAGGGAGGGGGCCGCGAAAAGGCCCCAGAGGGGAGGGGGCCGCGAAAAGGCCCCAGAGGGGAGGGGGCCGCGAAGAGGCCCCAGAGGGGAGGGGGCCGCGAAGAGGCCCCAGAGGGGAGGGGGCCGCGAAGAGGCCCCAGAGGGGAGGGGGCCGCGAAGAGGCCCCAGAGGGGAGGGGGCCGCGAAGAGGCCCCAGAGGGGAGGGGGCCGCGAAGAGGCCCCAGAGGGGAGGGGGCCGCGAAGAGGCCCCAGAGGGGAGGGGGCCGCGAAGAGGCCCCAGAGGGGAGGGGGCCGCGAAGAGGCCCCAGAGGGGAGGGGGCCGCGAAGAGGCCCCAGAGGGGAGGGGGCCGCGAAGAGGCCCCAGAGGGGAGGGGGCCGCGAAGAGGCCCCAGAGGGGAGGGGGCCGCGAAGAGGCCCCAGAGGGGAGGGGGCCGCGAAGAGGCCCCAGAGGGGAGGGGGCCGCGAAGAGGCCCCAGAGGGGAGGGGGCCGCGAAGAGGCCCCAGAGGGGAGGGGGCCGCGAAGAGGCCCCAGAGGGGAGGGGGCCGCGAAGAGGCCCCAGAGGGGAGGGGGCCGCGAAGAGGCCCCAGAGGGGAGGGGGCCGCGAAGAGGCCCCAGAGGGGAGGGGGCCGCGAAGAGGCCCCAGAGGGGAGGGGGCCGCGAAGAGGCCCCAGAGGGGAGGGGGCCGCGAAGAGGCACCAGAGGGGAGGGGGCCGCGAAGAGGCCCCAGAGGGGAGGGGGCCGCGAAGAGGCCCCAGAGGGGAGGGGGCCGCGAAGAGGCCCCAGAGGGGAGGGGGCCGCGAAGAGGCCCCAGAGGGGAGGGGGGCCGCGAAGAGGCCCCAGAGGGGAGGGGGCCGCGAAGAGGCCCCAGAGGGGAGGGGGCCGCGAAGAGGCCCCAGAGGGGAGGGGGCCGCGAAGAGGCCCCAGAGGGGAGGGGCCGCGAAGAGGCCCCAGAGGGGAGGGGGCCGCGAAGAGGCCCCAGAGGGGAGGGGGCCGCGAAGAGGCCCCAGAGGGGAGGGGGGCCGCGAAGAGGCCCCAGAGGGGAGGGGGCCGCGAAGAGGCCCCAGAGGGGAGGGGGCCGCGAAGAGGCCCCAGAGGGGAGGGGGCCGCGAAGAGGCCCCAGAGGGGAGGGGGCCGCGAAGAGGCCCCAGAGGGGAGGGGGCCGCGAAGAGGCCCCAGAGGGGAGGGGGCCGCGAAGAGGCCCCAGAGGGGAGGGGGCCGCGAAGAGGCCCCAGAGGGGAGGGGGGCCGCGAAGAGGCCCCAGAGGGGAGGGGGCCGCGAAGAGGCCCCAGAGGGGAGGGGGCCGCGAAGAGGCCCCAGAGGGGAGGGGGCCGCGAAGAGGCCCCAGAGGGGAGGGGGCCGCGAAGAGGCCCCAGAGGGGAGGGGGCCGCGAAGAGGGCCCCCAGAGGGGAGGGGGCCGCGAAGAGGCCCCAGAGGGGAGGGGGCCGCGAAGAGGCCCCAGAGGGGAGGGGGCCGCGAAGAGGCCCCAGAGGGGAGGGGGCCGCGAAGAGGGCCCCAGAGGGGAGGGGGCCGCGAAGAGGCCCCAGAGGGGGAGGGGGCCGCGAAGAGGCCCCAGAGGGGAGGGGGCCGCGAAGAGGCCCCAGAGGGGAGGGGGCCGCGAAGAGGCCCCAGAGGGGAGGGGGGCCGCGAAGAGGCCCCAGAGGGGAGGGGGCCGCGAAGAGGCCCCAGAGGGGAGGGGGCCCGCGAAGAGGCCCCAGAGGGGAGGGGGCCGCGAAGAGGCCCCAGAGGGGAGGGGGCCGCGAAGAGGCCCCAGAGGGGAGGGGGCCGCGAAGAGGCCCCAGAGGGGAGGGGGCCGCGAAGAGGCCCCAGAGGGGAGGGGGCCGCGAAGAGGCCCCAGAGGGGAGGGGGCCGCGAAGAGGCCCCAGAGGGGAGGGGGCCGCGAAGAGGCCCCAGAGGGGAGGGGGCCGCGAAGAGGCCCCAGAGGGGAGGGGGGCCGCGAAGAGGCCCCAGAGGGGAGGGGGCCGCGAAGAGGCCCCAGAGGGGAGGGGGCCGCGAAGAGGCCCCAGAGGGGAGGGGGCCGCGAAGAGGCCCCAGAGGGGAGGGGGCCGCGAAGAGGCCCCAGAGGGGAGGGGGCCGCGAAGAGGCCCAGAGGGGAGGGGGCCGCGAAGAGGCCCCAGAGGGGAGGGGGCCGCGAAGAGGCCCCAGAGGGGAGGGGGCCGCGAAGAGGCCCCAGAGGGGAGGGGGGCCGCGAAGAGGCCCCAGAGGGGAGGGGGCCGCGAAGAGGCCCCAGAGGGGAGGGGGCCGCGAAGAGGCCCAGAGGGGAGGGGGCCGCGAAGAGGCCCCAGAGGGGAGGGGGCCGCGAAGAGGCCCCAGAGGGGAGGGGGCCGCGAAGAGGCCCCAGAGGGGAGGGGGCCGCGAAGAGGCCCCAGAGGGAGGGGGCCGCGAAGAGGCCCCAGAGGGGAGGGGGCCGCGAAGAGGCCCCAGAGGGGAGGGGGCCGCGAAGAGGCCCCAGAGGGGAGGGGGCCGCGAAGAGGCCCCCAGAGGGGAGGGGGCCGCGAAGAGGCCCCCAGAGGGGAGGGGGCCGCGAAGAGGCCCCAGAGGGGAGGGGGCCGCGAAGAGGCCCCAGAGGGGAGGGGGGCCGCGAAGAGGCCCCAGAGGGGAGGGGGCCGCGAAGAGGCCCCAGAGGGGAGGGGGCCGCGAAGAGGCCCCAGAGGGGAGGGGGCCGCGAAGAGGCCCCAGAGGGGAGGGGGCCGCGAAGAGGCCCCAGAGGGGAGGGGGCCGCGAAGAGGCCCCAGAGGGGAGGGGGCCGCGAAGAGGCCCCAGAGGGGAGGGGGCCGCGAAGAGGCCCCAGAGGGGAGGGGGCCGCGAAGAGGCCCCAGAGGGGAGGGGGCCGCGAAGAGGCCCCAGAGGGGAGGGGGCCGCGAAGAGGCCCCAGAGGGGAGGGGGCCGCGAAGAGGCCCCAGAGGGGAGGGGGCCGCGAGCGAAGAGGCCCCAGAGGGGAGGGGGCCGCGAAGAGGCCCCAGAGGGGAGGGGGCCGCGAAGAGGCCCCAGAGGGGAGGGGGCCGCGAAGAGGCCCCAGAGGGGGAGGGGGCCGCGAAGAGGCCCCAGAGGGGAGGGGGGCCGCGAAGAGGCCCCAGAGGGGAGGGGGCCGCGAAGAGGCCCCAGAGGGGAGGGGGGCCGCGAAGAGGCCCCAGAGGGGAGGGGGCCGCGAAGAGGCCCCAGAGGGGAGGGGGCCGCGAAGAGGCCCCAGAGGGGAGGGGGCCGCGAAGAGGCCCCAGAGGGGAGGGGGCCGCGAAGAGGCCCCAGAGGGGAGGGGGCCGCGAAGAGGCCCCAGAGGGGAGGGGGCCGCGAAGAGGCCCCAGAGGGGAGGGGGCCGCGAAGAGGCCCCAGAGGGGAGGGGGCCGCGAAGAGGCCCCAGAGGGGAGGGGGCCGCGAAGAGGCCCCAGAGGGGAGGGGGCCGCGAAGAGGCCCCAGAGGTGGAGGGGGCCGCGAAGAGGCCCCAGAGGGGAGGGGGCCGCGAAGAGGCCCCAGAGGGGAGGGGGCCGCGAAGAGGCCCCAGAGGGGAGGGGGCCGCGAAGAGGCCCCAGAGGGGAGGGGGCCGCGAAGAGGCCCCAGAGGGGAGGGGGCCGCGAAGAGGCCCCAGAGGGGAGGGGGCCGCGAAGAGGCCCCAAGGGGAGGGGGCCGCGAAGAGGCCCCAGAGGGGAGGGGGCCGCGAAGAGGCCCCAGAGGGGAGGGGGCCGCGAAGAGGCCCCAGAGGGGAGGGGGCCGCGAAGAGGCCCAGAGGGGAGGGGGCCGCGAAGAGGCCCCAGAGGGGAGGGGGCCGCGAAGAGGCCCCAGAGGGGAGGGGGCCGCGAAGAGGCCCCAGAGGGGAGGGGGCCGCGAAGAGGGCCCCAGAGGGGAGGGGGCCGCGAAGAGGCCCCAGAGGGGAGGGGGCCGCGAAGAGGCCCCAGAGGGGAGGGGGCCGCGAAGAGGCCCCAGAGGGGAGGGGGCCGCGAAGAGGCCCCAGAGGGGAGGGGGCCGCGAAGAGGCCCCAGAGGGGAGGGGGCCGCGAAGAGGCCCCAGAGGGGAGGGGGCCGCGAAGAGGCCCCAGAGGGGAGGGGGCCGCGAAGAGGCCCCAGAGGGGAGGGGGCCGCGAAGAGGCCCCAGAGGGGAGGGGGCCGCGAAGAGGCCCCAGAGGGGAGGGGGCCGCGAAGAGGCCCCAGAGGGGAGGGGGCCGCGAAGAGGCCCCAGAGGGGAGGGGGCCGCGAAGAGGCCCCAGAGGGGAGGGGGGCCGCGAAGAGGCCCCAGAGGGGAGGGGGCCGCGAAGAGGCCCCAGAGGGGAGGGGGCCGCGAAGAGGCCCCAGAGGGGAGGGGGCCGCGAAGAGGCCCCAGAGGGGAGGGGGCCGCGAAGAGGCCCCAGAGGGGAGGGGGCCGCGAAGAGGCCCCAGAGGGGAGGGGGCCGCGAAGAGGCCCCAGAGGGGAGGGGCCGAGGCCCGAGGGGAGGGGCCGGAAGAGGCCCCAGAGGGGAGGGGGCCGCGAAGAGGCCCCAGAGGGGAGGGGGCCGCGAAGAGGCCCCAGAGGGGAGGGGGCCGCGAAGAGGCCCCAGAGGGGAGGGGGCCGCGAAGAGGCCCCAGAGGGGAGGGGGCCGCGAAGAGGCCCCAGAGGGGAGGGGGCCGCGAAGAGGCCCCAGAGGGGAGGGGGCCGCGAAGAGGCCCCAGAGGGGAGGGGGCCGCGAAGAGGCCCCAGAGGGGAGGGGGCCGCGAAGAGGCCCCAGAGGGGAGGGGGCCGCGAAGAGGCCCCAGAGGGGAGGGGGCCGCGAAGAGGCCCCAGAGGGGAGGGGGCCGCGAAGAGGCCCCAGAGGGGAGGGGGCCGCGAAGAGGCCCCAGAGGGGAGGGGGCCGCGAAGAGGCCCCAGAGGGGAGGGGGCCGCGAAGAGGCCCAGAGGGGAGGGGGCCGCGAAAGGCCCCAGAGGGGAGGGGGCCGCGAAAAGGCCCCAGAGGGGAGGGGGCCGCGAAAAGGCCCCAGAGGGGAGGGGGCCGCGAAAAGGCCCCAGAGGGGAGGGGGCCGCGAAAAGGCCCCAGAGGGGAGGGGGCCGCGAAAAGGCCCCAGAGGGGAGGGGGCCGCGAAAAGGCCCCAGAGGGGAGGGGGCCGCGAAAAGGCCCCAGAGGGGAGGGGGCCGCGAAAAGGCCCCAGAGGGGGAGGGGGCCGCGAAAAGGCCCCAGAGGGGAGGGGGCCGCGAAAAGGCCCCAGAGGGGAGGGGGCCGCGAAAAGGCCCCAGAGGGGAGGGGGCCGCGAAAAGGCCCAGAGGGGAGGGGGCCGCGAAAAGGCCCCAGAGGGGAGGGGGGCCGCGGAAAAGGCCCCAGAGGGGAGGGGGCCGCGAAAAGGCCCCAGAGGGGAGGGGGCCGCGGAAAAGGCCCCAGAGGGGAGGGGGGCCGCGAAAAGGCCCCAGAGGGGAGGGGGCCGCGAAAAGGCCCAGAGGGGAGGGGGCCGCGAAAAGGCCCCAGAGGGGAGGGGGCCGCGAAAAGGCCCCAGAGGGGAGGGGGCCGCGAAAAGGCCCCAGAGGGGAGGGGGCCGCGAAAAGGCCCCAGAGGGGAGGGGGCCGCGAAAAGGCCCCAGAGGGGAGGGGGCCGCGAAAAGGCCCCAGAGGGGAGGGGGCCCGCGAAAAGGCCCCAGAGGGGGAGGGGGCCGCGAAAAGGCCCCAGAGGGGAGGGGGCCGCGAAAAGGCCCCAGAGGGGAGGGGGCCGCGAAAAGGCCCCAGAGGGGAGGGGGCCGCGAAAAGGCCCCAGAGGGGAGGGGGCCGCGAAAAGGCCCCAGAGGGGAGGGGGCCGCGAAAAGGCCCCAGAGGGGAGGGGGCCGCGAAAAGGCCCCAGAGGGGGCAGCCGGGGGCCGCGAAAAGGCCCAGAGGGGAGGGGGGCCCGGGCGAAAAGGCCCCAGAGGGGAGGGGGCAGCCCCGGGGGGCCGCGAAAAGGCCCCAGAGGGGAGGGGGCAGCCCGGGGGGCCGCGAAAAGGCCCCAGAGGGGAGGGGGCAGCCCGGGGGGGCCGCGAAAAGGCCCCAGAGGGGAGGGGGCAGCCCGGGGGCCGCGAAAAGGCCCCAGAGGGGAGGGGGCAGCCCGGGGGCCGCGAAAAGGCCCCAGGAGGGGAGGGGGCAGCCCGGGGGCCGCGAAAAGGCCCCAGAGGGGAGGGGGGCAGCCCGGGGGGGCCGCGAAAAGGCCCCAGAGGGGGAGGGGGCAGCCCGGGGGCCGCGAAAAGGCCCCAGAGGGGAGGGGGCAGCCCGGGGGCCGCGAAAAGGCCCCAGAGGGGAGGGGGCAGCCCGGGGGCCGCGAAAAGGCCCCAGAGGGGAGGGGGCAGCCCGGTGGCCGCGAAAAGGCCCCAGAGGGGAGGGGGGCAGCCCGGGGGCCGCGAAAAGGCCCCAGAGGGGAGGGGGGCAGCCCGGGGGCCGCGAAAAGGCCCCAGAGGGGAGGGGGCAGCCCGGGGGCCGCGAAAAGGCCCCAGAGGGGAGGGGGCAGCCCGGGGGCCGCGAAAAGGCCCCAGAGGGGAGGGGGGGCAG